>NC_083428.1:35377008-35682144 GCF_020745735.1 Hemiscyllium ocellatum | reverse complement strand
TCCTGAACAGTGAGTCATGGTGCAAAAGAGCAAAAAGCTGAGGGTGAGCTGAGTATTGGAAGTTCATGGTGTGTGTGTGAGAGAGAGGAAAGGTGCGCGGGGGAAGGCCTGGAATTTCCTTAATGTGGAGCTTGGCACTCAGTAGCGGTATTCCACTCATCTGCCCTGTCACGTGGTATCCTGGATACTCCTGGCAATTGTTCTCCAGGATGGAGGATCACATCTGCACAGAGTTCCTCAGGCATTTCCAACCATGCTTGTCTTTTTGGTGAGGTTCTCCTCTTCCTATTGCCTTTGAGAGACCCCCTGCAGCAGGGCTTCAAGATGAGAGTGGGAAGTTTTGCCAGTCCTCTTCACTCATGTAGCTGCTGTGCTAGCAAACCAAGCACATTTTAATTAGAAATCTTTCCTTTGACTGAATTGGCTCTTCATCCAGCCTAGCCTCTTAATTGGATGGAGAGCTCAGAGGTGGGCTGATAGTGGCTTCACTTGGGAAAGGGCCTTAGCAAGGCTCATTCATTAGGAAATCCGTTTCCTAAGCTGAAAATGCTTTTGTCATTCTAGCTGAATGCCCTGGTTTCAGTCTATATTATTTGTATATTACTGCAAGTCATTCTTTGACAGCACCTCCTATCTTACCCAGAGGACAATGGTAGTTGCCTGAAAATGTTGCATTCTCTACCTTTCAGGACATACTTAGCTGACTTAGATCTATGCTATTAATCCTTCATTCTCACTGGGTCAATGTTTGAGAGCTTCTGAACAGCACGGTGTCGATTATTCACCACACAGACTGCAGTAGTTCAGGAAGACAGTTCTCCAACACCTTCTTGTTGTAGGAATGAGCAAAAAGCAGTAATTCTCTTCTTTCTAATTTTGAAAGTTCATGTTCAACCCTCTCTATTAGCCCTCCATTGCCTCACAGTTAGAATAGAATCCCTACAGTGTGGAAACAAGTCCTCACTAGCCCTCCGAAGAGTAACCCACCTAGCCCCATTCCTCCATTACTCTACATTTACCCCAGACTAATGTACCTAATCTACACATCCCTGAACAATAATGGGCAATTTAGCATGGCCAGTTCACCTAACCTGCTAATCTTTGGATCATAGGAGGAAACCAGGGCACCCAGAAGAAAACCACACAAACACTGGGAGAAAATGCAAGCTCCACACAGCCAGTCGCCCGAGGCTAAAATCAAACCCGGGTCCCTCGCACTGTGAGGCAGCAGTGCTAACCACTGAACCCATGTGGCCTGTTTCTAGATAGAGGGAGGAGTGATTTCTGGTCCTGGTTCCACATAAATCCCAAATGTTTCCCACAGGAAATTGGGAGCAGTAATATTAGCTCAATTCTCCAATGATTACCAACACTGATGTGCCCAGTATGTCCCTAATGCTGGCCCAGCTGAGATCAGTCAGTCTGGCCAGAATTTGTCCCTGTGAGCCTGCTGAATGTGATGGCTCAGAGTCACACCACATAAAGTTAAACCCAAACACAGAGCTCTTAGGGAAACATTTGCAAGAGCCGGAATACCTTCAGGCACAATGAGTCAAAACATTACAGGAAATGCTTGACAGGCTTTATGTGAATCCACCTTTCTGCAGCTCAGCTGCTTGTTTTCTTGTGCCTTAATATTTATAACCAAAGGTTCCTTGATAACACAAAGGGTTGACTTATTTTTTTTGGGTGTATCTTGGCTGACGCACAGTATCAGTCACTCTAGGCTATGCTTCATTGTTCAAAATGTTAACTTTTCTGTATGTGGTCCCTTTTCATATTTGTCATTTGAACAGGAGAAAGAAACATTAGAGGCTACAAAGGAGAGAATGATTGTCTTTCAGATAAAAAGTCTATTGTCCTGAGGTAATAGAGAGACAAGCAAAACTTGTCTTGCTAATCCAAATCTCCAACTTGCTGAGAAGATTCATGAGATGTTTGATTTCCTTATGTCTCAATTTGTTAAAATGTGTCAAATGTTTGGAGCAAGGAACAGAAAAGAACTCAAGCCCTGATCTATTCTCTACTTGATCATATCTTACATAATGGTTTGGTTTAGACAGGAAACATAGGTGATATTTCTGAACTGTTTAGAACATTTCACTAAGCCTTCAATTCCCTTGAGAATCACAAGGGATTATAAAAATAGATAATTGAATGAATTAACAAGAGGAAATAGACATAAACAAACAGATTATTAGCATCCTGTCAGGGAATGTTCCAAGATTGCCTTTTGGAAAGGCTTGAGATTCTGACATCTCATTATCGGGCATTTTGCTCATGAGCTTCCTGGTAGCTCAGTGTATGAATATAATATCCACCATGGTACATCTGAAAACAATGTTGTGAAGGATAGAACTGAATCTAATCTTTACATGCACTTTTATGAGCATTTATTAATGCAGATATACATTAAAAACCTGTCTCTCTCTTCATCCAATAAATAGTTTCAGTAACTTCATAACAGACGGATTGCCAATTAGTGCCTGTGTACAATTAAACACAATTAACATCCCCCATGATCCTTAGCTTTACAGTCAACAAAGTCCTAAGTTTGGTCCATGATGTGTGTCAAAATAAGTAATTTCAACTAAGGCCACAATGGGAATGGTTCAGTTGGACTCACATTCTCCTGGCTGGGAAAAGAAACAGACAGCAATATCTATTGAAGGCAGATGTTGTCCTGAGTAGGCGTAATGAACTGTTTGTGTGTGGCTTACCAAGTGTATTGGCATTCAACATTTGCCACAGATGGAAAGGAACTACACCCAGGAACAACATAGTTTGGATTTACCCAATAAAAATGATTGTAAACTTTCCTGATTTTCATCTGGAGTTTCCACTTGTCAAAGATTTAATCCTAGGACATTGCTGCAACCCAGGAAATAAATCACAGGGATATTACACAGAATGACCTTCGTGAATAACAATAAACGAGGCATATGGCCCAGTTTTGATCAGTAGTTGGCCCAGTTGACTCTACGAGAAAATAGGCTGAGGGAAATCAGGCTATAGGAAGAAACAAGAGCAGGATAGAGTATGAGACAGAATCCCTGCCTACATAAGTGATCAGTTGAATTGAAAGCAGTAACATGCAGAAAAACCAGCAGCCCTACATACTGACAGTAAAGCTAACTATATTTGTGGCAGCCACCCAAACAAGTACTAAGCTTAGCTTCTGAGATCAGGTAGATTAGTATAGACTCAAAGTCAAGGGGCAATTGCCTATGGCCTGTTTTGGTTTTCTTTACTTCAAATACTTGTTTGTTTCTGCACGATATGCTTTCCCAGCTATTTTCCTTTTCTCTTTTCCTTCCACTCTGTTTCACCCCACTACCTTGTGACTGCCAACAGAACAATGATTTACGTGGCAGGTACTCATGTGACTCAGCCAACGTTGTCTGTCTTATACGTTACAGGCAAGGATGCCCTGAGGCATGGTACATTGGAGAAACCAACTGCAAATGTGTTGCTGGTCAAAGCACAGCAGGTTAGGCAGCATCTCAGGAATAGAGAATTCAACGTTTCGAGCATAAGCCCTTCATCAGGAATAATCCTGATGAAGGGCTTATGCTCGAAACGTCGAATTCTCTATTCCTGAGATGCTGCCTAACCTGCTGTGCTTTGACCAGCAACACATTTGCAGCTGTGATCTCCAGCATCTGCAGACCTCATTTTTTACATTGGAGAAACCAAGCAAAGATTATGACAATGGATGAATGGGCACTGCACAACAATCAACAGACAGGAATGTTCCCTCCCAGTTGGGGGAACACTTCAGTGGTCCAGGACATTCGACCTCGGGCCTTCGGGTGACCATACTCCAAGATGGACTTTGGGACAGGCAGCATCAAAAAGTGGCTGACCAGAGGCTGATAGCTAAGTTCCATACCCATAGGGAGGGCCTCAACCGGGACCTTGGGTTCATGTCACACTACGGGTGACCAGTTTACACTCACACACACAGACACTCCTACACAGACACACACACAAGAATACACACTCCTTCAAACATACACACTCCCACACTCACACATGCACTCTCTCACAGACTTAGACTCTCTACACCCACATACACACACATGTACACTCTCTCTCACACTCACACCCCCATCCCAGACAGACAGACACACACACACACAAAAACCCACATGCACACATATACATATACGTTTGTGGGGTGAATTTGTACTTGCAGATTTAAATTGTACTTTGCTCAAAAACTGTATGGATCCTTGTAAGACTGTTAACTGACCTTTTAGATTATAATCAGTTGAAACATTACGGCACAGACAGGAACCCAGTGGGCTAACACCTTCAACATATTACCTGGCTGACACCAATTATTATAGTTAATCTGAGAATGTAACTTTTTTAAAAAAATTCTGTGAGTTACATATGAAAGAAGTGAAACTATCATGGTGTTCTAACAGATCAAAGATGCAACAAACAATCAAGGTATTTTTCAATGTATAATTTCAGTTACATCACACTGTAAACTTTTGCTATGAATTCACAACCTCCACAACCACCTGATGAAGGAGCGTCGCTCCAAAAGCTGGTGCTTCCAATTAAACCTGTTGGACTATAACCTGGTGTTGTGTGATCTTTAACAGAACAATGTACAGTGTAGCAGAAAGAAACGAGTGCTAGATTGAGCTGCATAATAACTGGAGATCAAAGGCAGAGGGAATCTGCATAGCTGAGCTACTTGTTTGAAATTTAACAAAAATTGGCTAAGTGTAAATTTTAGTGAATTTCTCAGAGGGTTCCTTTTCATGTTCCTTGGCAGGTTTCTTCATGCTGTCTTCAGAAATTTACCTAATTACCAATGCATCGTGACCCATGGTATCCCTTTCTTAGTATTCTTCTACTTTTCTTTTGTTTATTCGCAGGATGGGAGCTTCACCAGCTAGGCTGGCATTTACTGCCCATCACTAATTGCCCAGAGGGCAGTAAAGGTCAACCACATTGCTGTGGGTCTGGAGTCACATTAGGCCAGGACGGCAGCTTCCTTCCCTAGAGGGCATCAGTAAACCAGATGGGTTTTCCCCCAATAATTGGCATCGATTTCCTTGTCATCATTAGATTCTTAATTCCAGATTTTTTTATTAAATTCAAATCTGCCGTGGTGGGATTTGAACCCAAGTCACCAGAATACATCCTGGGTCTCTAGATTAACAGTCTAGCAATAATATTACTAGGCTACCACCTCCCCAGGTAAAAGTACTGGCCACTCAAGGAGCCTCCCAGATTCCCAATGCCATACCATCTTTAAAGCCCAATCATGCATCCAATCGTGTTGGCTGTTGCCCTGAACAGTTCATGCAATTGCCCCAGATATCTTGGATTGAGGGTAACTAACTGGCTTTGCCAATGGGGACCTACTGGATAGAGTAGGGTACACGTGGCCACTGTCCATAGAGCATGTGGCAAGATGTTGGTAAAAGATGGGGGTCCAGAGAAGCAAGCAGAGAGCTGGACTCAATAGGTTACGAGTCTGCATTTCATGTCAGATTTGTCACCATCCAGTTTTCATCTGGCTGGTGGGAGAATGGGAAACTGTGCAGCAAAGAGGGGAGTTGATCTAATAATGAGGATGCTAATGCACACTAACGATGCACGTGGGTCTGTTGCCATTCACTAATGAGAATCTTATCTTGCCTTTCAACGCATGGTTTGAAAACTCCATGCTGGTGATTTCATATGATTCTCCCAACTTTCTTGCCAATGGCTAGTTCGTTCAGAGGATGGTTAGATTCTGTTCATTGTTCCTGACAGTGCCATGTGGTACATTATCCACATACTAACGGGGCTAGACCTCATTAGCTTCTGAAGGTTTTATAAAATACTATTTGAATAATTCACTATTAAACACATTTACAACATGATAATCATTCCAATCATTCAGAAATTAAACTTGAGTTTTTCACTTGTTTTCAGACTAGTGAGACCTTGGCATAATTTGACAGAAGTTTCCTTTATTTCGAGACCTATTGTCCTATCATTTACCTTTATTTCCCTTTCCCGACCACTCTATTTCCTGGCCTTGTTCTATTTCTCCCTTGATATTCAATCTCCTAAGCACACAAAAAAGTTTCAAATTATCATTGCCTTTGCCTTCCTGCAGTTTTGCAAAGTCAATAACTCTCACCATTTCCTACCACAGTTTCATTAGCATATCTAATTAAATAAAATGGAAGGGTTAGTGAATTTCAGAAAGATTTCTAGGTAACTGTACATCTTTTTTCTTTTCGCTTCCATGTTCACATTCTTTTTCTGTCTGAGTCTGCTTTTTACCTTTACATCTATTGGACCCTCTTCCTTTTCATTTATCCTTTTGTCTCTTTTCGTAATTTCCCTACCTTTCCTTGTCTCACTGCCTATCTCTGTGTGCCTCTCATTTTTCCCCTGTTCCTCAGTAGCTTTCACTCCCTGTTGCTCTTTCTCTTTTCCTTCTTATTGCTTTCTATTTCTCCCACTTGTACTGTCCCTCTATCTCTTCTATTGTCAGTGTGTCTCTCACTTTCTCAGTCCTTTTCTCCGACTCTCTCCTCATCTTTTTTGAAGTTTAGTTGGAATTTTCCTGCAGCTGAAACCCTCAGCAAAAGAAGTTAATTGTTAAAAAGAAATGTCAGTTTGTATGTTTCTTCAGCATTTCCATTAAAGGAAAAGAAACACTGCTGACACCCTATTTGTCTCCATCTACCTCTTTCCTTCCCTCTGTCTCTTTCTACTATCTCTTCATAACTGTCTCTATCAATACCTCTCATGTTTGTTATATCTCTCCCTGTCTATTTCCTTCTGTTAATCTTGCTCTCGATTTCTTTCTCCATATCATTCTGTTTTCTCTCTCTGTTACTCTCATCATTTTGATTCGTCTCTTGATGTGTCTTTGACCAATTTATATCTCTATCTCTCTGTTTTTCTTTTTTTTTCTGAATTGTTTCAATAATTACCTGTTAGTTACTTAACTTTATCTTTCTTTAAGAATCTAAAAACTAACATTAAATGTCTTATTTGTGTTGTATCCTCCTGGTTCAGACTAATGACAGAATTCAACTTTTGAATGTTCAGCTGAATTCAATGCGTTTCTCAATTTTAAGGAGGCGAATATTTCCTAGAAACAACTAGGCAATTATGTGGTCTGGTAAAACTCCTGAAAATGACTAGCCACAGCTCTGAGTCAGAAGATTCTGGGTTCAAGTTCCACTTCAAGTGTTGCAACATAAAAAAACCAAGGCTAACTATTGCAGTGATGTGGAAGTGCCAGTGTTGGACTGGGGTGGGTGGGGTGGGGTGGAGGTGACGGGGAGGTAACAAAATTGAAAATCACATGACACCAGGTTATCGTCCAGGTTTATTTGGAAGTACAAACTTTTGGAGCTTGTGTATTGTATTATATTTTTTATAATACCTGTGACATTTTATAAATTCTGACTTTGGAATGGAACCAGTCTGACTCAAGATTGAAATACATACCGACTTCAACCTTACACCCTTAATGCATTGTCTGAGCTGAGATGTTCACTTTTTTTTTTACAAAACCTTAAGTTATCTAGGGAATGTGACTTGGAAGAAGTTCTGGGATTTACATATTAACAAATTGAAACCTGCAGCTCATTCTAAAAGAAGAAAGACTTAACAGCAATCTAGGTTTGTTCAATATATTGCATCAGTGTATGGCTCAATGATCTTTTGCTATAAATTCTGTGTCCAATGATCCTACTTCACTAGCTACTTGACGAAGGAATGGCGCTTCGAAGGCTTGTACTGTACTTTCAAATAAACCTATTGGACTATAATATGGTGCCATGTGATTTTTGACTACTTCAGTGCCAGTACTGAGGGAGACCTATGCTATTAGAGGTGTCTTTTTTCAGTTAAGAGGTTAAACAAAGCCTTGTCTGGCAGATATTAAAATTCCCAAAGGGCAAGATGTCCTGCTCAATATTTTTCCTGAATCAATATCATTATCTGGTCATTATCATACAAGTGTTTATGAAAGTTTGAATGTTCAAGTGGGCTTTTGCAATTGCTACACTCACTATGTTGCATAAGGATGGAAATGTCTGATAGGGTGAATAATGAAGAGTACCATAAGCAGCACCTACTATGATTGATATCAAATTGGCTTGGTGGGAGAACAGTTTAGGATGCTGAAAGAATAAGGTGCAACATCCATGACCTCCTTTATCTCTGTAACAGTTTATTATGCCAACGTAACCTGTAAACTGTTGCTAAAATATAATAACCTATTTCTTGTTCTATTCAAGATTTCTTTTTAAACCAATAAGTTGATTCTCATCTACAATATTAGAACAAGCAAGCGAGACCTAAAGAGAATGGTGGTAGTTAACCTGCCTCATAGTAAGGTGCCGACTCAGCTTGACTGCACAAAGGATCCAGGAACACTCAGTTAAGGAGCAGCTTGTTGTGGAACACCTGGTCAAACGAACATTGCTTTGTAATCCTCTGCCAATCTCTCATTGTTTTGGGGAACTGGAGGCAAAAAAAACAGATTATATTGAAGTTATCTATGTTAACATACAAAGTATTTTCATGCTATCAAAAAGATAGAAAGCTATAAATATTTTCTGTTGCTATCAACACTAAGAGAATTCAGACAGCAAGATTTGTGAGGAAACATGAGGAGACAAATAGTTAGTGAGCAGTACACCTACTTGAGCTAACTAACAAACCTCTAGCTCATGTAACTCAGACTACATTGTATTTTGTTGAACAATTAGTAATGACAGATTTCAGTCTGATGTTAGATGCTGAGATGACTCAAAAGAGACAGGTTTAAACAGAGAATTTAATTGCAATATCTTCCAAGGAAGGATCCTCAGTAACAGTGACCAAGATCAGGCCAAGCAAGAAACAATCCTCAAATAATGGACTAAGGAACTGAAATTTAGGTTTCATCAGTGCAACTATTGAATGAGAACAAATCAAAGTAAAAGATTTACATAGATCAGCGCAGAGTTAGCAGCAGATTGAGAATAGACATTTGCTGGCCCAGATTAATAATGTAGTACATACAACCCCATGGAATGGAGCACTGAGAAGGGAACGACCAATGTTCAATGATTCAGAATATGGAGAAGAAAAGAATTCCTGTTCCAACAGAGCAGCTGTTCTCCATCAAGGGAATCCATCAAATATAAGGCCCTCCAAATATTGCAAAGGAGCATTTGCCTGTCTCAACAGGAAAGATGCCCTCACTGAAAAAAATCCAAGAGATTAAAGGTCATCCAGTTTAAAGTGACTTTCAGATATCAGAGAATGAATCAACACTCTTCAATGCAGAGAACAAACAGTTTTCCAGGTCTAAAGATGCCTTTCGGAAGGTTCTGATGCATGAAAAGTGCAAAATAATGCAAGACATTTTAATTCCTTATTTTTTGAAAACAGGATAAGATCTCCATTGCTACAGGTAAACACGTTTATGGATTAAGGATTAACATTATAAATAAATTGATAGATGAAGTAAATCAGAAGATTTACAGGTATAGCACTGAGCCATGGAGCCATGGCTTCTTTCCCTGTTCTGTGCTGGTCTTGCTAATCTAAGCTGTGATCAAAACTTACAGGACTGGTGGTGGTAGACAGTGTCATAGAATCATACAGCATAGAAACAGATCCTTCAGTCCAAACAGTCCATGCCTCCCACAATCCCAAACTAAACTAGTCCCACTTGCCTGCGCTTGGTCCATATCCCTCCAAACATTTCTTACTCATGTACTTATCTGTTGTGGGGAAAAGCACAGTATTGGAGTCAGAATCGGGATTCAATGACAGGGTTTATTGTACAAAGAAACTGAAACTCCTGGGAGAGAGAGGGAGAGATGTTTGTCAGTACAGCTGTCAGCTGAGAGCCTCCCCTCACCATCAGAGCACATGTCATGATACCTTATACATTTCGTGGTACAATAGTTCAAGTATCAAGTCTTTGTTTGTACAGCATGGTTTGTTTATTGTCAGTTTCAGCGGCTACGCAGAAGTCCATTGCTGCAGTGATTGGTCATGATCTTTCTTCCTGAGAAGGAAGATTTTTTTCCATTACTGCAGATCTGAAGTACTAACACTTGTATACAATTAGTCTCAGGGTGGTAACATTTCTATTGAAGGTGGTGGCTGGACTCAGACACTTTGGTGGGAGGTAGACATTACTGATGCGTATTCTCTCCCCCACCCTGCCTTAAACTAATCATCTCTGCTCTGTGTCTATTGTGCTGGTATCCTGTTAGCCTCAGGCAGTATCTGTATATGCGTTGCTATATTTTTCCATGTTATGGCTCAGCGGCCATCTTGTGTGCTAAGTGACCAACTTATGGCACAGTGGCCATCTTGTGTCTGTGTGCCCTGTGTCAGTACGCCCTGTGTCAAACCAGTCCATGTGGACCACAATCCCAAACTAAACTAGTCCCACCTGCCTGCACTTGGTCCATACCCCTCCAAACATTTCTTACTCATGCACTTATCCAAATGTCTTTTAAACGTTGTACCTGTATCCGCATCCATCACTTCCTCTGGAACATCATTCCACACATGTGCATGTGTTTAAAAAAATTGTTTCTCATGTCTTTTTATATCTTTTTCCTCTCACCCCTTGTCTTGAAATCTCCTACCCTAGGGAAAAAGATGTCTGCCATTCACCTTGACTATATCCCTCATGATTTTTAAACCTCTATAAAGTCACCTCACAACCTCCTACTCTCTAATGAAAGAAGTCACAGCCTATCCAGCCTCTCCCTATAACTCAAACACTCCATTCCTGGCATATCCTGATTAATCCCTTCTAAACACTCTCCAGCTTAATAATATCCTATAGTGTAAGGTGAAGAAATTAAACTGGGGTCCGTGTTGATTTGTAATGATGACTACTGCAAAATATATATGAATGTCAAAAGAGAGGTTCAGCTCTACTGTGATGACATTTCTCTCCACATGATCAAATATTTAGCCAACGATCTATGGTACGCTTGCAAGTAAAGAAAAATCACATAGCTAGTGAGTATCTAAGATCAATGAGTGACCCTACAGCATAACAAGAGTCAGTTCCCCTTGGAAAGGAAGAAAAAAAATATAAATTGTAACGATTGATGTTAGCAGGGTTACATGAAATGGCAGGCTCTGAAGTATTTTGTAAATAAGCCATATCAAACACTCCTCTCCATTGTAGAATGACCTTGAGGTGAGATTTACTTGTTATCAGTAGTTGACTGTAACTGCAACTCTTGTTTCCCTGTCTAAAGATAAGCAATTCTGTATTTCTGTTTGCAATGTAATCTGCCTCGGCAGCCAACATAAAGTTTACATCGGACCCTCGCCAATTTCTGGGTCACACTTGGGGCCACAGAATTATCACAGAATTGCTAGAAGGATGCCACATGATATGAGCAAATTATTTGTTCTGGGGTGGATTTACACATGAACACCCTCATGCCCATTGAAGTTGTTTTCATAAATTCAGTAAATTTGGGCTGGGAGTCAATATGCTTGAACTTAATGATAGTGAGTGCCGACAGTGTATAATCCAAAACTGTATCTTCATCCTTAACCATAGGAATTATGGCACAGCATTAAATCTACCTGCTCTCCATGATCACTCCATATGAGTTCTTTGGGCATTCCATTACCTTAAAGTCGATATAAGAAAATAATTCCTGTTGTTAATTCAGAATTTTTCAGGTTTCCAGTATTTTGATTCTGTTTCTTATATCCCTTCAGGATTTTAAAATATCTCAGCAAATCATTCCATAACCTCCTCTGTGTGAATGAAAGCAGTTCCAATTTTTCACATCTTCATTCTTATATTTCCACATGCTAAGCAGCATTCAAGTCAATCAGTATTGTTCCCTAACTATCGACTCAATATTCTTTCATGCGGGGCCAAAACTGTACACGATTCTCCAGCCATGATCTTAATCAGGTTTTATATTGTTTTCCATTATATTTCAACACTTTAAAACAAGAAATCCAATATAACATTCACTGTTTTTCTAAATGTTCTTATCCATTTGAGGTGTTGCTTTGAATTGGTTCAACTATGTGAGTCAGATCAATAGCACCTCAGTACATCCATTTGCTGTGAAATTAAAGCAGTTTAACAATAACATCTTGATTCACCAGATATATTCTCGATCTTCCATCAAAGCAACTAGAGGGGAGAGTAAGCGTATGTACGATAGGTATAAACATTTATTACAAATCACAATACACAAAGAATGTCAAATATTGGACAAAATGCCTGGAAAATCCCTAAATATTAGACACTTATTGTCCTTCCCTTAAAAAATCTCATTAAGAGGCCCATTTTCAGTTGGCCCTTTCACTTACCTCTGAAAATGTGTTGCTGGTCAAAGCACAGCAGGCCAGGCAGCATCTCAGGAATAGAGAATTCGACGTTTCGAGCATAAGCCCTTCATCAGGAATGAGAGAGAGTAGCCAAGCAGGCTAAGATAAAAGGTAGGGAGGAGGGACTTGGGGGAGGGGCGATGGAGGTGGGATAGGTGGAAGGAGGTCAAGGTGAGGGTGATAGGCCGGAGTGGGGTGGGGGCGGAGAGGTCAGGAAGAAGATTGCAGGTTAGGAGGGCGGTGCTGAGTTGAGGGAACCGACTGAGACAAGGTGGGGGGAGGGGAAATGAGGAAACTGGAGAAATCTGAATTCATACCTTGTGGTTGGAGGGTTCCCAGGCGGAAGATGAGGCGCTCCTCCTCCAGCCGTCGTGTTGTTATGTTCTGCCGGTGGAGGAGTCCAAGGACCTGCATGTCCTCGGTGGAGTGGGAGGGAGAGTTAAAGTGTTGAGCCACGGGGTGGTTGGGTCACTTACCTCCCCAGCTCACCTTTTCTCTCCATAGACTATTCTAAAGAATGTTACTAGGTTAAATAGTCTGTATAAATTTCAGTCATACTGATTAGAATTGTAACAGTGTTACATCTATTCAGTGTTTTATTGAACTCTAATTATGTATGTTTAACCATTTCGGCTACTTAATTATTAAACAGATTTTGAGCCATGAACTATTCGTTCAAAACATCCTTGGTTTCTCAGTTGGTAAATGTAATATCCAGGATCACACACACATATTTACCTACAAAACTAATTTAATTCCCAGTCTGGCTGGCTTATCTAGCCATTGGAAATTTATGGAAAAACAACTGACTTTAGTATTTCTAAACTGGACTGGGGAATAATTAAGGTAAAAACAATGACTGCAGATGCTGGAAACCAGATTCTGGATTAGTGGTGCTGGAAGAGCACAGCATTCAACGAGCAGCGAAATCGACAGAATGATTAACCAGAATTTCCAGTTCTGATAGCATTTTGGAAGATGTATGATGTCTATTCAACTGATTGACTATGTTCTGATTGCCCACCGATACTCACTGGTTAAACATCACTCATTTACACATGGGCAACCATATCACAAAAGGATAAACAGCCCTTTTGTTTGGAAACATCTGATTGTGGATTTTGAATTTTCTAACACTTAATTTTATTAGGGGAGCAAGAAAACCTAACAGTCAGCTCTGCCACAAACAGTATCTTTCAGTATGTTCAGTAGCTGCCTACTGCATTTCCCAATGTCACATAATCTTTCTTATGTAATCACAGAACGGATTTCCTCAATGGAGCAAAATCAGTAACACGGTCTTTATGAATGGTGTTACATTTTGCTAATCAACTCCCAAAGGAAACCTATCTTCCCATATTTACCCTTCTCCTTAAGGAAGTGACTTTCCTTAGTCTCAACTCCACAAGTGTTGATATTTTATACAATTGATTCATATGTGAGTGTAGGCAAAGAATGTGGGGGGAACTGCACACATCACAGTATTAAATGTTCAAAATCTGATTTTAAAAAGAACTTTTTTTTCACTTACATCTGTGTGGAACGATGCTGAGTCATCAGTTTTTGAGGTTTTCAATGACCTTTCAGCATGGGAGTAACTTACTGCTACCATTCCTACCTCTCAATCAGGAGGTGTCATGTTCAAACCCTCTTTCAGGAAGTCCTAGTGAGAGGATACTTTAAATTCTGCACTAACTGCACAGTTTAACAGAGGGCTACTTGTATTCACAGAGTGGACGTGACAATTCCCCTGCTATTGAATGGCTGTAGGAACACATAAAAACCTACTTATCTATCAGATTAATTGCCCTACTGCCTGGCATAAAGATGTTTTAGGCCGTGGAAAGAGAGTTCACCTGCAGCCTTTCAGACTGCTAATCAGCCTGCGAATATTCACATTATTGTCAAAGGGTCAAGAGTGAACATATGAAAACACCTATAATGGTTATCATCTGCAAGGAAAACATGAGATTTGGAGCTGTAATCCTATCCTGCTTTCCATTCCCTGGTTTTTCATTTGGCAAAGACCATCTTGTAACAGTTCAATTAATCACAGAAAAGAAGTGCAACTTACCCCGTGTTTGATCATTTACATATTACAGAAATTGGTCTGTTAGAATTTATGTTGCACATAAACCTTCACCAACTAGAACAATTTATATTTTTACAATGCCTTTAATATAATAAAACAGCTCAAAGCACTTCAAAGGAGCATTCCAAAACAATTATGACATTAATCTCATAAGGAGATATTTTAAGTGGCAACTTATAAATTTTCACTATATTCATTTGAGTACATATGACAATAAAGCTAATTCAATTCAATTTAATTTTGAGTCAGGTGATTAAAGCTTCATCAAAGGGCTCAGTTTTAAACAGAATCTTAAAGGAGGAAAACAAGATGGAAAGGTTATTGTATCTCCCCTTTAAGCTACTCACTCTTCTGATTGGAAATATCCATCACTGTCGCTGGGTTAAGATACTGGAATTCCCTCTTTAAGGGCATTGTGAGTCTATCTACTGCACAGGGACTGCAGTGGTTCAAGAAGGCAGCTCACCAACACCATTTGAAGGACAACTAGGGACAGGCAATAAATGCTGACCAACTAGTGACACTCATGTCCCAGGAGTGAATAAATAAAATCTGCATATTCTTGTATTCCTTTCACCTCAAGTCATTGTCTAGCTTCCAACAAACCCATTAAATACTATTCACTTCAACCATTCCTTTGTCCAGTACGTTCCATATTCTTGCACTATCTGGTAAGTAGAATTGCATTTTGGATTTAATGGTAACTATATTATGGTTTTGGAATGTTACTTTGGACTCCACAGTGCAAACAGTTTTACGTGTCTTCTCCCTTCTTTATTTTAATGACCACTATCTGGATACCTCTTAACCTTCTCTTTTCTGAAAGAAAGAGTACCAATCTGTTCAGTCTTCTTTTGATAAGCATAGAAATTAATTTCCACTTCTAATTATGTATGAGACCATGTGTCTGGTAATTTACACCAGACCACATTTTTGTGAGAGGGAGCATAACAATCAATTCACTTTAGTCATGCATCTTGCTTTTGTTAATGACATTTTACAATAAATATGAAGAAAACATTTGTCATGGTTTTAATTTTCAATGCCGTAGAGTGTGAAAAACCAAGTAAGATCAACAATTACTGATAGTTGTCAAAAATATTTGTATGATGTAAAATACAATGTTAAAATCACAGACCATACATGGAGGACATTTAGCCCACTGCGTCCATGCTAGCACCTTGATAATGCTATCCAAAAAATCTTGCATGCCCATTTTTTCACAACTACCCTGCACATTTTGCCGTCCAATTTCCTCTTGATGTTAAGACTTAATATGCTTCAAACATTCTTTCAAGAAGTGCATTCCAGATGATTATGGCCTGCTGCCTAGCAAAAGTTCTCTTCTTACAAATTAATTATTTTACTTACATAGTAAGCATCCTTGCAATTATTTTCAACTAACATAATTTCATTAATTGGAAGCAGTTGAGAAGTTCACTTGGAATTGGAAGTTCACTTGAGAATGTAACTTTTTTTAAAAAAAATGAATGAAGTGAAACTAACATGGTCATTCTAACAGATGAGAGACTTAACAAACAATCAAAGTATTTTTCAATGTATAATTTCAGCTACATCATACTGTAAACTTTTGCTCTAAATTCTGATCTTACAATCGTGTACTCCACAACCACCTGATGAAGGAGCAGCACTCCGAAAGCTAGTGCTTCCAATTAAACCTGTTGGACTGTAATCTGGTGTTATGTGATTTTTAACTTTGTGCACCCCAGTCCAACACCAGCATCTCCAAATCATAATTTCATTATGATCACTTAGGTTTAGACTGTGAGACAATATAGAGAACTTGCTATCACCAGACCACACCCCCCAATCAAGAACAGGCAGATGAGTGTCAGGAGCTGCCAATTCAATAATGTCCTTCTTGACCATGAGCACCAGAAATGTATCCCAAACTCCTTGTTATCCTCCATTTTGCCAAAAAGCCTTAACCCATTTGCTGATCATGGATTCTCTCTGCCTCTCTTTTCTCCTCAGCATGATTGCAGATACCCACCCTCCAGTGTCCGATATCCACAATTGTAGCAACCACACTTGTCTCCCTAGCCAAACATTGATCTCCAGTCTTCCCCCTCTCCTGGTTGATTCTCTCTCTTTCCAAATATTGATCTTCAACTCCACCACTCTTAGTTGTTGAAGCGTATTCCCAAGGACCCATGGCTGCTGCTGGTTTTCACATATCGCATTTGGTCACGATGTTGATCATGCCAGCAATTAGATGAGAAAGAGAAATGATAATGAGATCCCACTGTCAAATTGGGCTGAACCTCCTTGTTTCAGCTATTTCTGCACTGTCTTGCACCCACATTCCTCACATGATCAATAACGTACGGGCGGCACGGTGGCACAGTGGTTAGCACTGCTGCCTCACAGCACCAGAGATCCGGGTTCAATTTCCACCTCAGGTGACTGACAGTGTGGAGTTTGCACATTCTCTCCGTGTCTGCGTGGGTTTCCTCCCACAATCCAAAAATGTTCAGGTTAGGTGAATTGGCCATGCTAAATTGCCCGTAGCGTTAGGTGAAGGGGCAAATGTAGGGGAATGGGTTTGGGTGGGTTGCGTTCGGCGGGTCAGCGTGGACTTGTTGGGCCGAAGGACCTGTTTCCATACTGTAAGTTATCTAATCTAACGTTGAGTTCAGCAATTTTAAGCCATAATATTTGCCCCATTTTGTAAATTTCTCTTTGTTTTTGTTTTCTTTATTGGCATTGAGATTTTTTAGCATGAACAGAGGAAATTGAGTTCATCGTATCCAGCTTGGTCATCAATCATTGATCAATTCTCATCCCATTTTCAAGCACTTGGCCCCCAACCTTGTAACCTTGGCCCACATTCCAGTTAATGTATTCCTGGAAAAGTGCAGCAGGTCAGGCAGCATCAAAGGAACAGGAGAATTGACGTTTCGGGCATAAGCCCTTCTTCAGGGCTTATGCCCAAAATATCGATTCTCCTGCACCTTGGATGCTGCCTGACCTGCTGTGCTTTTCCAGCAAGACATTGTTCAGCTCTGATCTCCAGCATCTGCAGTCCTCACTTTCTCCATACTCCAGGTATTCATCTAAATAGTTATTCAATGTTTTGAGGGTTTTCGCTTCTATCACTCTTTTTAGGCAGGGAATTCCAGATATCTACAAAACTCGGGGTGAGAATACATTCCCAAAATTCCCTTGAAACCTCGTGCTCCTTAGCTCAGTACTATGCACCCAATGTAATCACCCCTCTTTGAAAGGGAAAGGCTTTTCCTGATCAAACTTGTTGTGCCCCTTGGAAATTTATGCACCTTAATAAGATCCCCCGTTATCCTTCTCTGCTCTCTCCTTTTTCACTTCTGAATAACTGCTGTTCTTGATTCAACCTCCTTTAGAGATTATCTTTGTTTTTTTACATGCCCAATACCAATGTATTTGCCCCTGAACCACAAACCCTTGTGCCTTTTAATCACTCCTGCCTTCTACTCCATTACGGACCTTTCTTTTTCTACCTTTGCTCTTTTCACTGGCTAAATTAAGATTCCTAATTTTTCATAGACCTGATGAAGGGTGATGGAATCATAAGAACATAGGAATTAGGAGTGGAAGCAGGCAATCAGCCTTTCGAACCTTTCTGATCTTATCCTGCTCTCAGCTCCACTTTCCTGACTGCTCCCCAGAGCCCTTATCCTGCTTGTCATCAGAAACATATCTATTTTGTTTCTTGAATCTGTTGATTGATTCCACCTTCACTGGACTCTCAGGCAGTGAGTTCCACAGATTTGTAACCCTCTGAGAGAAGTAGATTAGATTTGATTACTTACACTATAGAAACAGGCCCTTTGGCCCAACAAGTCTACACTGACCCGCTGAAGTACAACCCACCCAGACCCATTCCCATACATTTACCCCTTCACCTAACACTAGGGGCAATTTAACTTGGCCAATTCACCTAACCTGCACATTTTTGGACTGTGGGAGGAAAGTGGAGCACCCGGAGGAAACCCACGCAGACATGGGGAGGATGTGCAAACTCCACACAGAATCACCTGAGGCGGGAATTGAACCCAGGTCTCTGGCGCTGTGAGGCAGCGGTGCTAACCATGTCACCCGAGTAGTTTCTCCTCATCTCAGTTTTGAACCTACCTTTTCTCATTCTGTATCTATGATGTCTTGTTCAACGTCCACCATATCAATTACCTTTAGCATTTTATATATCTCAATCAGATTCCTCCTCATTATTCTGATCTCCAGTGATTACAAGCCCAAACTATTCAACCATTCCTCATACTACAGTCCTTTCATCCATGATCGTTGAGCTGAAAGGTTGGATCAAATTTTCCCAGTCTTGCAGAAATGGCCTTGGTGGGTATAGAAGAATATAGAAGGTTTGCACATTGGTCTAGCTCTGTGGCACGTTCCTGCTTTTGTATGTTTTGACTGGGTTCAGGTACCCAGTGACAACAGCTACAAGCAGGGTTGGTAGACAATTAGAATAGTCAGCAGGGTGATCAGTTCTTGTAATGGATTGAAAATTTCCTAGCAACTGAAGAACCAACAGCAACCCACATTTTCCACCTTCCCTCCCCTCTCCCCCCACTCCCCCCCTACCACAGCTGTGTCAGGACACTGCACGTGTAGTGGTGGTTGCTTCATAATGGTAAGATCTAGATTCAACACATAGAAGGGATATTATTTATTTGTTAGTGGTAAATCACCTATGCTCAGGCATCCACTGGGCGAAGATATGCTATTGCAGCCCTTCATGATGTCTCAGTTAACGTCATACCTGCTGCAATGGCAGCTACCCTAACCCTCACCCCAACCCTAATCTTCTTACTCTCAGGGTTTCTTGGTGGCACTGACGTTCCTCCTGGTTGCTGATCTCTTCAGCACCACCCCCTCTGAAGAGCAGAATGATATACAAACATATATTTGAATTAGGAGAAGGGGCCATTCAGTCCCTCAAGCCTGCTCTGCCATTCAATAATCTGACTGTAATCTCAAATCCATATTCCTGCCTCCTGCTGTTGACTCTGTACCTCCTTGCTTCACAAGACTTTCTTTACCCTATCCTTAAAAACATTCAGGACTCTGTTTTTGCCACCTTTTCAGGGAGACATATTTCCCAAAAACTTAGATAAAAGCAAAAGACTATGAATGCTAGAAATCTGAAACAAACACAGAAACTGCAAAAGAATCTCTGTAGGTCTGGCAGCATCTGTGGAGAGTGTTAATGCTTCAGAATGATTCTTCGTCAAAACTGAACTTCTGAACGTCATTTCTGAGAAAGAGCTCAGAACCACAGACGTTGCCACGCCTGCTGACCAGAATTTTCTTCAAAAGACTCATGACCCTCTGAGAGAAAAAAAATTACCTGAAATCTGTTTTAAATAAACAATCCCTCATTTTGAAACAGTAAGCTTTAGTTCCAGGTTATCTTGTAAAAGGAAATGTCCTTTCCACACATATCCTGCCAAGACCCCTGTAAATTTTATACTTCAATTAAGTCATCTCTCATTCTTCTAAATTGCAGAAAATTCAAATCTGTCCAACTTTTCCTGACAAGACAACCCACAAATTCCATGTACTTGTCTAGTAAACTTACCTCCATCACAATTGCATTCTTCTTTAAATAAGGTGTATAATATTTTGCACAGTACCCAGATGTATATAAATAGGAAGAGATATGGGCCAAATGCCGGCATATGGGATTTTTGGACTGAACGGTCTGTTTCTATGCTGTATGATCTGTATGATCTCACCAGTGTCCTGTACATATTTTGTATTCAATTTGATTCAGGATTAGTTATAATATTCTATGAGCTTTCCTAATTACTTGCTGTCACTGCAAACAAACCCTTTACAATTCACGTGAAAGGACATGAGATGCTTCGGCTAAACTCTTATTAAAAAAATAAGAGAAACTGGGGGCACAGTGATCGTAAGAGCTATGGAGACATGAAGTAGAGCATCCACAGCAAAGAAGAGTGGAGACTCCTAGGTTTTATTTCCCACAAGCTATCCTAGAAATAAGGGACAGAGGAAACTCCTTAAGATGTGCAGGACAGTAGTTAATATAAGAGGCAACCCTTACGTACGAGATAATCTTGCTGAGATATTTGTATCATCGATAGTCACAGCTGAGGTGCCGGAAGACTGGAGGTTGGCAATCGTGGTGCCACTGTTTAAGAAGGGTGATAAAGACAAGCCAGGGAACTATAGACCATTGAGCCTGACCTCGGTGGTGGGCAAGTTGTTGGAGGGAATGTATTTGGAAAGGCAAGGACTGATTCGGGATAGTCAACATGGCTTTGTGCGTGGGAAATCATGTCTCACAAACTTGATTAAGTTTTTTGAAGAAGTAACAAAGAAGATTGATGAGGGCAGAGCAGTAGATGTGATCTATATGGACTTCAGTCAGGCATTCGACAAGGTTCCCCATGGGAGACTGATTAGCAAAGTTAGATCTCATGGAATACAGGGAAAACTAGCCATTTGGGTACAGAACTGGCTCAAAGGTAGAAGACAGAGGGTGGTGATGGAGGGTTGTTTTTCAGACTGGAGGCCTGTGACCAGTAGAGTGCCACAAGGATCAGTGCTGGGCCCTCTACTTTTTGTCATTTACATAAATGATTTGGATGTGAACATAAGAGGTACAGTTAGTAAGTTTGCAGATGACACCAAAATTGGAGGTGTAGTGGACAGCGAAGAGGGTTACCTCAGATTACAACAGGATCTGGACCAGATGGGCCAATTCAGATAAATGCGAAGTGCTGCATTTTGGGATAGCAATTTTAGCAGGACTTATACACTTAATGGCAAGGTCCTAGGGAGTGTTGCTGAACAAAGAGACCTTGGAGCGCAGGTTCATAGCTCCTTGAAAGTGGAGTCGCAAGTCGATAGGATAGTGAAGAAGTCATTTGGTATTCTTCCCTTTATTGGTCAGAGTATTGAGTACAGGAGTTGGGAGGTCATGTTACGGCTGTACAGGACATTGGTGAGGCCACTGTTGGAATATTGCGTGCAATTCTGGTCTCCTTCCTATCGGAAAGATGTTGTGAAACTTGAAAGGGCTCAGAAAAGATTTACAAGGACATTGCCAGGGTTGGAGGATCTGAGCTACAGGGAGAGGCTGAACAGGCTGGGGCTGTTTTCCCTGGAACGTAAATAGACAAAAGTCTTTTCCCTGGGGTGGGGGAGTCCAGAACCAGAGGGCATAGGTTTAGGATGAGAGGGGAAAGATATAAAAGAGACCTAAGTGGCAACTTTTTCACACAGAGGGTGAATGGAATGAGCTGCCAGAGGAAGTGGTGGAGACAAGTACAATTACAACATTTAAGAGGCATTTGGATGGGTAAATGAATAGGAAAGGTTTGGAGGGATATGGGCTGGGTGCTGGCAGGTGGGACTAGATGGTCAGCATGGACGGGTTGGACCGAAGGGTCTGTTTACTCTATACTCTATAATTGGCCTTGAAGCCTAAGACCAGTAGCCTAACACCCAAAGGGAAAAAAACAGTAATGTTTGGAAATTGGTGCACTGGTCCTACCAGAGCAGCACATTGATATATAAAGAATCTGTTGGACCAAATTGTATTGCTTGCAGGTTTTACTGAACCCAGCCACCATTCCGATGTGGACTGTGGTCGACAGTCGCAGATCTGAGACTGTTGGCGGAATCGTAATAGAATGGTTGGGAATACCCAGCCCATGGATTCTATTCCTCTGTCTGATAAGTGTTGTGTGCATACACAAAATGTACAATATTTTAAATATTTTCAGGGACCTTGTGGCACAGTGGCAGTGTCCCTGGCTCTGAGGCTGGAAGCCAGGGTTCCAACCTCACATGTTCTGGAGGTGTGTGCAATAACATCTCTGAGCAGGGAAAAGAGAAGCTGGTTTAAAATTTGCAGCATCCTCTGCTGATGGTTCAGGAATCCGCAGTGAGCACTTTGATTTTCCCCTCACCAACCTACTTAGTAATGTGATGCCTGACAACAGGAGGTCAGTGCTGAGTGTGTGGTTGGTGTTGGAGACTGCAGTGTGTTTAGGAGATGAATGAGACACGTGGGCTGTGTTCACGTGATGCAGTGGCAGATTGCTGAGTATTCTCCTCCCAGTCTGTCTGTCTCTATCATCAATAAAGCTGCTCTCTGGGACAAGGAAAAACCCTCACTTTTATACAGTAGCCACTCCATCCTCCCAGTTTGCCTCTCTCTTGACTTTACCAAAGCAGAAGGACTAAAGAAGAGGAGACAACCTGCTCAAGAACAAAACCAGGAAAAGAAGCTTTTGACAGGAATGGGTAAGTCCCCTAGTGTCTGTCATATTAATGATTGGAATTGATTTGTAATTCCTAAACCTGCTTCATCCTCTCTGCCTGGTTTGTGTTTTTAATCGAAGGGACTTGCTGCCTTTTGAGTAGCCTTTCCCTCCTCGCCCCACAATTTAAAAGTGAAACCAAAGATGAACCCAAGTGTCTCTCAGTTTGTTACAAAGGGAAGACGCAGGGCGCAACCGAACTGTTGTGGGCTTGTATCGGATGTACAGCCGCCGCGGCCAATCAGCGGTCAGTTTGCGAATTGCTACTGTTCAGGCCGGCCAATGGGTGTTTGTCTGCTGCGGTGGGCGGGGCTTCCGTTGAGCATCAAGCTGGGTTGCAGTGTGGGCAGTGTGGTGTTTGTGTTCTGGTTTCTTGTTATTGTATACAATGCATCCTGTAATCCTTCTTAGGGGAAAAAGAATTTGGGTTGAAACCCAGCTCCTTGGTTAACTTCCCTTTTTTTGTCGAAGGACTATGGATTTTTCCTTTTTCAAGTCTGTAGCTTTATTTTTAAGCCTTTCAAAATTCAAATAATTCAGAACACAGCTGCAAGGTTAACTAATTCTAGAGAAATCGTTTGGAATACATTTGCACAGGAAGTTCTCCTCCCCCCATCTGTCTTAATTTATTCCAGTAATCAGTTTTTTAAAAAAAACAAATCAACTGCCTTAAAAAGCTGAAATGGCCCCTTTTCTCAAAAATCATTGTTTTACTGCTGTTTAAAATTCTCATTAACACTTAAACTATTTATGTTCTGCTGGTCAGCTATCTTTTGCACTGTGGATCAGAAATGATGTGCAATTCTGTGGACTGTTTCACAACCTAAAGAATTTTATAGCCAATGTGTTACTTTTTGAAGTGTAATCTCTTGCAATATGGGAAGCACAGTAGTCAGTTATTGCACAGTAGGGTAATGTGGCAACAAACATATAATCTGCTCTAAAAAGAGAAAGCGCTGGAGAAACTCAGCAGATTGTAGTAAATAGGAGCAGAAGTAGGTCAGGAAGCAAAACAAAATCTCAAAAGACAACAATTCCTATCAATTAAAAACACAAACCAGACAGAGAGAATGAAGTATGATTAAGAATTACAAATACTTATAATCATTAATATGACACTAGGTCTGGAATATCTATGGAGACAGTAACCGAGTCAGCATTAGGGTCTTAATATCAGATTCAAAACATTAACTCTGGTCCTCTGTCCACTGATGTCCCAGATCTGCTGAGTTTCTCCAGTGTTTTTCTTTTTATTCCAGATTTCCTGCATCCACTAGTTTGCTTTTATATATCCTGTTCTTTTCTATTATAATGATTTGAAGGATAAATATTGCCTGAACGCTGAGGATATACCCTGGTTCTTTGTCCCAATAGTGGGTAAAGTGTTTCTTACATCCACCAAAGCAGATAGATGTGGTTTGGGGTTACGATTTAATGTCTCCTGTCTGCCCCACTGTGCAGCACTCACTTAGTAGTCTGCCTTGATTTTAATGATTAGGAGTGGGACTTGAACTCTTAACCTGCATTTTTAGGGGGAGTACTAACAAATGAGCCATGACTGAAATTAGCCATTATATGGAATATAGAATATAGAACAAGAAACTAGCACTGAAAGCCTTGTTAGCCTTAACTACAATATCATGTACAGTGCTTGTGAGTACAAGCATGAAAGATGAGTGCACTATGGAGAAAATTTACAAAGATGTTGTCAGGGCAAGAAGATTATCTGTGAGGATTGATTGCCTAGATTGAGGTTATTTCCTTTGGGATGAGGGAGGCTCAGAGAAGATTTAACTGAGGTGCATAAAATTATTAGGGGATTAGACGAAGTGAATAAGAAGGTCCTACTTCCCTTAGCAGAAAGGTCAATAACTAGAAGGTGTAGATTGAAAAGTAACAGGGAGAAGGATTAAAGGAAAGTTGTGATGATATATTTTCAGAGGATTGGTGGGTTTGGAATTCTCTGCTGAAAAGGGTGGAAATCTCGACAAATGTAAAAGCTTCTTATATTAGACAAGAACACTAAAATACGAGTGGACTGGAGACCTTTCCAGCAGCCTCCTTTTGGTAGTGTAAATTACTTCAATTTCAAAATGGGTGGACTTTTATGAGTGCAGCTTCAGTTCCCTCTATGTCCAAGGGCTGACCTCATACACAAAGGTGAAGGCATTTCAAAGATCAGAAGGAGCTTTAAGAAACTAGAAACTGCAAACCAGTTCTAGCCACTGCCTTGAGGAATTGAAGAAAAGTGAGTCTTGCCTCTGAATCAGACATCACACCCCAGGACCTGAATGTGTAACCCAGGCACAGTAGGGAAGTAATAAAGGAGCGTTACATTGTCATAGGCACCAATATATAGGTCAGACATTAAATAGTAATATCTTATTTGATAGGATAGACTCATGGTGGTGAGAATGATAATCCAGAGGAATAGGATCTGGTGGGCCTTTGGTCGCCTTCATCTGAACCTACTATTATAGTAAAGTATTTACCTGCTTAATAAACAAAAATGATAATCAGGATTTTTTTTTGTTTCACAAGTTTACAAGAGAAAACTAAAAAAAAGACCTAAGTATAAACATTGATCTACAGTTAAATCTTAAATAAATAATAACCAAAATCTACCAAACAAGAAAACAGAGATACCAAGAGAGAAAAAAAGACAAAATTCAACTAACTACTCATCTAGCTTACACTCTGGTTAAATGTATCATTAAAATTCTTACATTATTCAAGAGAAAAAAAATCCAACAGATGACACATAAATTGAGCAGTGATATACATGCTCGGAATGTGTTAACATCAGATCACAACAAAACCCGGATTTATCCAAAACATCCCAAGCATAGAGCATATAAAATTCACAAAAATGAAAGCTCTTTAGTACATTCAGATCAATATAATAAAGAAAATTTCTAAATCGTAAAAAAGGTATAAAATGTATTTAAATAGAGATCTTCCCCCTTATTCCCAGGGGGCATCACTTCCTTTCCAAAAAATCCCATCATAACCTCTCCCAACCAGTGCTCCACCCTTGACCCAGGCACCCCATGATAGGATAATGAAAATTCAAGTATACTACTGAACTAGAACTAACAGTGAGTACCCTATCCCCCACCCACACCAACACCTGGATATATTTGGTAATGTTAATACCATATATGAACATATATGACTATAAAATTACAGTCTCAGCAAATAATAATTAAATATATTGATACAAAATAACAGGGGAAAACAAAAGGGAAAAGGAGGGGGGAAAGGAAATTGCTAGTAAAAGATGAATAAATAAATCCTTCTTCCCACCCCCCGGAGATCATATTAAACAGTAAGATAATGAAAGGAAAAAAAAGGGGTGGGGGTAGGGCAAAACAACATCAATTAACTCTTATAGTTTGTCTAAGAGAGTCCAAAAGTTCCTTGGCCTTTTCCGTTGATCCGAAGTTAAACACGGACCCTTCATGGCTAAAGCGTAATATAGCTGGGTAGCGCAAGGAGTATTGAATGTTTAAATCCCTTAAACACTTCTTTGCTTCATCAAACGCCTTCTTCTTTCTAACCAAAGCTGGGGAAAAGTCCTGAAATAACATAATCTTGGATCCTTTATGAGTCATGGCTTGTGGATCTTTCCCAAGATTTCTGGAGGCTTCCATAAGCATCTGCCTCACCTTATAGCTCTGCAGCCGGAACAGGACCGGGCGGGGGCGCTGGTTCGAGCCGGGCCCGAGCATTGTGACCTGGTAGGCCCATTCTACCCTTACCTGGCCTGATCCAGCTTCAGATTCAATAACTGCGGCCTTCTTCTTCCCATTCGGGAAAGCCCAGCAAACAAATATTTTTTCGACGACCTCGACTCTCGAGGTCGTCAGTGTGATTCTCTAAGGTCCGGACTTGCTGCTTGAGAGTCCGGACCCCACCCACGACTGATTCTGCAATGGCCTCGGAAGTCGCAGCCTTTAGCTCCGCCCCTCTGACTCGGCATTCAATTTCTTCGATGTCTCGGCCGTGCTTTTGTAGCGCGGCCGAGAGTGAATCCCACCGACTTCGGGACTCTTCTATGAAAGCATCGATCTTCGAGTCAAGTTTAGAGATTATTTCCGTGAGTCTCGCCACCGAAGGTAAGTCCCCCGGGGTGGCTGCGGACCCTTCTGCTGCAGCTGGGGAGCTGCTACCTGCTGAGAACTGCGGGCTCCTTTCCCCCAGTCATTTTTACAGGAGACTGAACTGTATAAATTTAGTACTAAACCACTAATTACATTAAATAAAAACTATTTTTAGTTGATTAGGTGAGTGTGGTGGGGGAGGGTGGCCCACTTTGCCTAGGTCTTGGGAGGAGCACTTTAGACTCAGACTTGCTGAGTCGCCGCCATCTTGGATCTCCCGATAATCAGGTTTTAACAAACATTTAAGATTTATAGTCATGTTCTAAAATTCGGCTAGATTAAAAATCTCTTCATAGTGGTATAGTGGCTCAATAGTTAGCACTGCTGCCTCACAGCATCAGTGACCCGGGTTCGATTCCAATCTTGGGCGACTGTCTGTATGGAGTTTGCACGTTCTCCCTATGTCTGTGTGGGTTTCGTCCAGGTACTCTGGTTTCCCCCTACAGTCCAAAGATGTGCAGGTTAGGTGGACTGGCTATGCTAAATTGTCTGTGGTGTCCATGGATGTGTGGGTTAGGTGGATTAGCAATGGGAAATGCAGGGTTACAGAGATAGGGTAGGGGCTGGATAGGATCCTCTTCAGAGGGTCAGTGTGGACTCGATGGGTGAAATGGCCTGTTTCTGTACTATAGTGATTTGATGAAAATCTCTTCAAAAAAAAACAAAGATGTCAACATCAATATGCTCATTAAATTTCATTTCTGTAGCATCGAGTAACTCTTTAGTCATGTAAGTAAGTTTCCTGTACGTTTTCTTGGCCATCTTTTCAACCTGACCTCTACTATTAGTGCTCTGTAGACATGCACACCAAGGTCATTTTCTTTTCTACACTTCAGTGTATCCTGTTACTTATTGGGTAATCTCTTGCTTTGCTTTACCATCCTAAATATATGACTGTAAATCATGGCAGAAGTGTCAACGTGGCTCATAAAGTGACTCAATTTTTCCTGCTCCAAAGATAATATTTTACATGCACATTGACCGTTCATCCCAGTTTCATCTAGAATCTTCTGTATTCCCAAGGACGGTTAGCCTCCACTGTTCATTTCAGTTTAAAGTTTTACTTGCTGGCAGCTGATTACTAGGTGTAAAGGATCAAGCAGATGAAAAAGATGGTGTGTCGCAAAGACTTATGGGAATTGAAGAAACTCCTTCCTTTTCGTGAGATGCCAATGATATTTCAAAATAGTGACCCCGACACTTGCTGGTGATTTGCTTTATACTCGTCATATAAGTCCATATATTTAGAGGCTTCAAAGGTAGACTTGTATTCTGATATCTGCGCTACCAGCTTATACAAGCCCTTTCTCAAAACATCTTCCCAGACAATGATCTTAAGCGTGTCTGAATTTCTCATAACCTGGCCCAGCAGCACCCTCTCTCCTCCACTTGGCTGAATCAGTGGTTAAGGAGATTGGAGCTTGAAATCCTTGGAATATAGAAGAATGAGAAGAGACTTTATTAAACCATACAAGATTCTTAGCGGATTTGACAGAGTACGTGCAGAAAGCACGTTGTTTCTCCTTGTGGGAGAGATTCGGACCAGAGGGCATAGTCTCAGAACAAAGAGTCCCACATTTAAGACAAATGAGAAAAGAGTTTATTTTCTGAGAATTGTGAATCTGTGGAATTATTTTTAACCATCAAGGGCTTTGGAAGCTGGGTCATTAAGTATAATCAAGACAGAGATTGATTCTCTTGCTGATTAAAAATCAGCGGTGATAGTGAAAAAGATGCAAATGGAGTTAAGAATTATCTGATCAGCCAGGATTTAATTGAATAGAGGAGCAAACTCAATGGGCCGAATGGCCTACTTTTGCTTCTTTGTCTTAAAGCATGACCTTTCAGGATGATATTGTTGATACAGTGCCTTTTGTGTTGACCTGTGGCTGCCAGGAGTATATTTTTGATTATCCCAAACTCAATTCTTCGAGGACACTTTGAGACAATGGCAAAATTGACTGTAACCACTGGACTCTCAGCTGAAGGTGAATTGTCTTCCATCACTCCCTCTTCGGGTTATTCGTTTTAAGCAAAAACATTAAATGCAAACATTGAGTTAATTAGGAATAACTGAATGTGAGGATCGAAATTATTAACAATTTCTACATTCTCTTCTGTAAACCACAATGGTTACTAGTTCAATTATTAATTTGATTATTAAATCGGAGATTGGAGTTTAGGTAGCCAAAGTTACTTAAGAGTAAGGGGAAAAAAGACCTATATGGAAATAGATTGTACATCAGTTCATAATCTCATTGCATGGCAGAACAGACTTAAATTATGTTCTTCTGTTCCTATTCCTTGAAGGGAACATTAGTTTTGTAGCAACTGTTAGCACTTGAGTTGCATATCCCTTCTCCACATTGAAAACCTTTGATCAGCTACGCCATTCTTTGGATTGCTTTGTGGACTTTGATGAAGATGTGCCACTAATCTCTACAAACATTGACACTTCCACTTCATCTGCTGTTAAATGTACAAGATATCCTGGACTGTGGTGAAAGTCGAGGAGAAAGGAACTAGTAGCAGACTGTGAATGACTTGCATTTACATATTTCAAAGAGAACAAAAGAAGTTGGATTTCAAAAGAAGCATTTCACAACCACTGGGATTACCAAAGCACTTCTCAAGTGTATTTACTGTTGCAGTTTAGAAGCCTGGCAGCCAACCTGCCCGCAGCAAGATCCCATGACAACATTGCGGTAATGATTTAGTGATGTTGTTTAAGGGGTAAGTATTGCCTAGTATAATGGGACAACTTCCCTGCTGTTCTTTGAAAGTACTAGCTTTCAAAGTGCTGCTCCTTCATCAAGTGGAGCTTCGAAAGCTAGTATTTCCAAGTAAACCTGTTGAGCTAGAACCTGGTGTTGTGATTTTTAACTTTGTCCACCCCAATCCAATACCTGGCTCCTCCAAATCATGTTCTTTTGAAACGGTAACACGGCAACTTTTACATCCAATTGAGAGATGAGATAAGGCTTTGCTTTAAAGTCACTTTAGAAAGTGCGGACTTCTGACAGCTCAGCATTCTGTCAGTACTGTACTGAAGTGGCATCTGAATTTAATCCTCAAGTCTTTGGATTGGAGCTTGATCCTACAGCCTGCATGGCTGGCAGTAGTGGAAGAGAAACAGGTAGAGATGCTTAGGTAGGAGATTCTAGAGCTTTGAGGCTGAGGTAACTGAAAACCTTGCTGTCAAAATATGGCACTGAAAATCAGGCATTTGTAAGAGTCTGGAATTGGAGGATCATGATGATCTTGGTTGGGTGCAGAGTTCACGAATTGGAAGGCCAGATGAGGCTAAAGAGGAGAAAGGGTGAGGCCATGAGGAGATTTGATCACAATGATTGAACGTTTTGTTGCTGGACAAGGATGCAGTGTAGGTCAATGAGTACGGCCTGTATTGGCACACAGCCTCAATTTAACATCTTACTGAAAGTGTTTCTAGAAACACAGCATTTTATCAACACTCTTACTACAGCCTCACTACCCAGAGTTTTTGGATCTAAAGGCAAAAATCATAAATTGAACTGCACCAAAGGATTAAATCCTAGCTGAAGTTTGCTCCAAGTTCTTTAAACAATTTGAATGTTTAAGTTTAAAAGAAATTGCTCACCAGTTAGAAGATTTGATTTAGTCCTGAATAGTGTAATTGGGCCATAAGTCAGTAATGCTGTCATCACAATGATGACTGAACTGCAGACATTTAAATTTACCAGAAAGGTGAATTCTTCTTTCTCCTCTACTTATTTTTCCCTGTCTCTCCCAGCGACCAGAATCTGTTGGGTAATGGCAGGTTAGGAGCAATACACTTGAGTCCAGTATAGTCCTGACCCCCGCACTCCAGTTGGGGAGAATGGAAAGAAATTGGGAGTGGGTTTGCTAGATATGTTTGTTTTCTGTGTCCCTATCCCACTGGAACTGATGCTTGTTTCAATGGTCCTTTGCTGGTTTAGCTAAAATCAGCTACCTCTGGGCTGACCATGGCTTCCTGGGGATAAGTGGCTAAGTATCACACTGGACATTGCGGTAGTTGACTGACACTGAAGTTGTTAACCTTTTTTATCACTGCGTGTTTGCTCCTAGCTTCTGACCCGTCATCGCCTGCTGTGGAGGAGGGAGTCGAGGATGAGGAGGATGACGTGGACATGAACTTGGAAGAGGCAGAGAATGGGACTATTGGGAAAATGCACAGTCCTCGGGGAACGTTGCTCACTCGTCGTGGGATTACACTGCGTGTGCTTCTCAAAGACAAAGTCATTCAGCCAGGAGAAGGCCTGCTCACCATTCACTATTTAGTAAGAAAATAAACTAACCAGCTCTTTTCAACCCCCCCCCCCCAACCCTTTGCTCAGCTTTGTTCCTCACCTCTTGGGAAGCTCTTAGTCTGTCTGCATACACAAGTTTTAGCTAGCTGCTGCTACCTCATACTAACTTCATTTCCACATTCAAAGTTTGTGAGAAGATTTGTAGCTCGGGTGCTTGTTGTTGTGGTTCTGTTCGCCGAGCTGGGAGTTTTTGTTGCAAACGTTTCATCCCCTTTCTAGGTGACATCCTCAGTGCTTGGGAGTCTCCTGTGAAGCGCTTCTGTGCTGATTCCTCCGGCATTTATAGTGGTTTGAATCTGCCGATTCCGGTTGTCAGTTGCTGTCTGCTGCAGTGGCCGGTATATTGGTAAACACATTGAACTAGACCCAATATACCGGCCACTGCAGTGGACAGCAACTGACAACCGGAAGCGGCAGAGACACACCACTATAAATGCCGAAGGAATCAGCACAGAAGTGCTTCACAGGAGGCTCCCAAGCACTGAGGATGTCACCTAGAAAGGGGATGAAACGTTTGCAACATAAGCTCCCAGCTCGGCGAACAGAACCACATCTGAGGCTGGGGTGGCCGTGGCTGCTTTTGTTTCCACCTAGGGGTGTATCCTGGATGGTTAGGAGGACATCTAATCTTCGATTCCAGTATTTTTGTGTTTGTTACATTATTGCTTGCTTTCTTCGGATTTTCTTTTGTTTTCTGATCAAAGACATAACCCCCAAGGAAGCAACATCCCTGGGAACAACCCCTTTAAAAGCTCAACATTTAGGAAATTTCAACAGGACAAATTAGCAAGGTAAGTGTAGAAAATGTAGAAGTTACCTGAGTTTCAAGGGCTCAACAAACAAGCTAGAACAGTGCCAGCAGTGGGCACACAAATATACAAAATAGGCAAGAATAGGCCATTCAGCCCATTGCCTGATCTACCATTCAATATGACCATGGATCCTCTTTCTCAAAACCATACTCCTGGGCGTATCCCAGATCCCTTGATGCCTTTAATGTCTAGACATTCATGTATTTAATACTTTATATTCTGTCTCCTGGCTGGCACCACCTTATGTGGTAAAGAATTGCACAACATCCTGATTTCTAAGTGAAAAAAAAATTCTCCTCCGTTCAATCTGAAAGAGTATACCCTGGAAGTCTGAGACCATGACTTTTCCATCCAGTGGGTAAATTATCTCTGTATCAGAATTTTATACATTTCAGTGAGATCCCCTTTCATTATTCTAAACTGCACTGAATACTTGGCCTAACGGACTAAATCTCTTCTTATATGTCAAATCTGCTGGCCCAGGAATCAGTCTGGTTGGACCTTGACTGCACTCCCTCAATGGCAAGCATATTTTATTTTTGGATAAGGAGATCAACAGTGTACAGTACTCCAGATGTGACCTTACCAGGGCCCTGGATGAAATCCTCCTTACATGTAGATTTATCCTGTTCTTTTCCTGCATCCATTTCCCAGACGAAATGCTACAACTAGACCATCGTAAATCTTTCCTTCTTCTGAGTACAAGTTCATAGAGTAGTTCAGCTAGTTCTAACAACCTCATGTTTAAAGGCATGAGGCCTGAAAAATATAGTCGGCTCTACCCAAAGTTAGTACAATTAATTAGGAAAGCTATGTTTCCTATTTGTTAATTTTGGCAGGCATAAAGAAGTCCTGTGAATGATGCTGTGGGTGAAAAGTTGTGTTGTCTGTATCACCTGTTGGCCTTTGATGTTTGCTTTCTTTTTTCTCCACAGGGAAAGACGTTTGTTGGAGACCTGTTGCCTGACGGGAAGATTCGATGGCAAGAAACGAGCCAGATTTTCAACTCTCCCAGCGCATGGGCCACACACTGCAAAAAGCTCGTCAATCCAGCCAAGAAATCTGGCTGTGGCTGGGCCTCTGTGAAGTACAAGGGACAAAAACTGGACCAATACAAAACCATGTGGCTGCGGAAGCAACAGCCACCACTGCAGGCTGTGGAAATGGTATGGTCCACAAATATAATGGAGACTTCTGTTGGGTTTTGGAGCTGGAGTTCCATTTTGCAGGGAGATAGTGGTGGTGTAATGGTAAATATCACTAGACTGGGGACATGTTCTTGGTTTAAATGTCAATATGGCGGAGTCATGGAGGAACATAAATTGAAATAACAAGTCTGGGATGTACAGCTATTCTCAACAATGATGACCGTGACAAACTTTATCAGATATTTAACAGAAAAATCTGGTTCACTGATGCCATTTCGGGAAAGAAATTAACCATTCTTTCCTGCTCTGGTTGATGTGTGACTCTAGACCCATGACCAGGTGGTTGACTCTTAACATTTCTCCGAAATGGCCTAGCAAGTCACTCAGTTCAAAGTTGGGGCGTTTGCCGAACAAAGAGATCTTGGGTGCTGTTTCATAGTTCCTTGAAGGTGGAGTTGCAGGTAGACAGGATAGTGAAGAAGCCATTTGGCGTACTGGCCTTTATTGGTTGGTGCATTGAGTATAGGGGTTGGAAGCTCATGTTGTGGCTGTACAGGACATTTAGTTGGGCCACTTTTGAATACTGCATTCAATTCTGGTTTCCCTGCTGTAGGAAAGATGTCATTTAAACTTTTAATTCTTTGCTGCACCTTTTCAAGGGTGTTGCCGGATTTGGAGGGTTTGCGTTGTAGAGAGAGGCTAAATAGGCTGGGACTATTTTTGCTGGAGATTTGGAGACTGGGGGTGGGGGGGATCTTATACAGGTTTATAAAATCATGAGGGCAATGAATAGCTAAATAACCAGGGTCATTATCCCAGGGTAGGTAGATTTAAAAAGGATTTAAGGGGCTACGTTTTCACAGAGAGGTGGTGTGTGCATGGAATGAGCTTGCCAGGGGAGGCAGGTATAATTACAGCATTTAAAAGGCATCTGGATGGGTACATGAATAAGAGGGAATATGCGCCAAATGCTGGCAAATGGGACTAGATTAGTCGAGACTGTCTGGTCAGCATGGACAAGTCGACTGAAGAATCTGTTTCCTTGCTGCACAGCTCTGTAAATGGCCAACACATGTTGATCTTGCCAGACATCCCATGAAAGTGTTCTTTAAAAAAGATACCACTGGAGGTTAAATGGGTTCAAGTCCAGCCCACATCAGCTGCAAAAGAGCCTTGGCAAACTCAGTCCAGTTCCTCATTTATAGAAACACGAGCTAAAGTTGTGGAAACTGTAGTAAGTTCAATATACAATTAAAAGATAATTAGAAACATAAATGCTGGAAAGTAAAACCCAGATAATATTCAATCAGTTGATCAGCATTTGTGGAGCAAATAGAAAAGTTATGGTTCAGAAAAAAAGGCCATTCAGCTAGTTGTGTCTGTACTAGCTGAATACAATAGCTGCCCATTTAACTTCCACTTTCTAGCACCTGCCAACAGTCTTGCAGGTTATAGTGCTTCACAGGTGGCTTCAGATTAGGTTTAAATGAATTGAAAGTATATTTCCACCACTGAACTGGGCAATAAATTTCAGACACCAACTACCCACTCAGTGAAAAGCTCTTTCCTCATGTCCCCTCTAATCCTGTGGCATTGTCTTTGAATCTGTGCCCCTTGGTGATTGATGTGTTCACTTTACCCAGCCCCCTCATTATTCTGTACACTTGCGTCCTCGTGTGTTCTCAGGAAAACAATTGTAGCCCATCCAATCTTTCCCCATAGTTGTAATTCTCAAACCCTGGCATGTGCTTGTAAATCTCCTCTATATAATCTCGCCAACTATGTTTTCCTTTTAATGTGATCAGAACCTTACCTGAAACTCCAACTATGGTCTTTAGTTCCAATATTACATTCCTGCTTTTATATTCGATATCTGTATGACTTCTTTACTTTTTCTCCTGCCACCTTCAAAGACCTACAGATTTGCACATCAAGGTCTCACACTTACACTGTTACTGAATTCAATTGTGGTTTTCTGTCCACTTATCCAACCATTGGTTTGTCCTGCAGTAAACAGCTAAATTTTGTGAAAATTGTAACTTTTCTAATGGGCCAGGAGCAGGCAGGTGGGACTAATTTAATTTGGGATTATCGACAGGTTGGACCGAAGGGACTGTTTGAGTGCTGTATGACTGTATGACTCTGTCAGTGTAGACCATTAATATATGCCACAAACTGCAAGGGACCCAATACTGAGCCCCGTGGAACACCACTTGTAAACATTTTCCATTTGCAAAAATATCCATTTATTATTTCCCTTGTTTCCTGTCAGTGAACTAGTTTTGGATCCAACTCGTCAGATTTGTCTGTATCCCATTGTCTTTGAATTTTCTGCCAATGGGACCTGGTCTGCACAGGTTTCGGTAAGGTATTTGACGACATCTATTGCATTACCCTCATTAATTCTCCTTGTTACTCCCTCAAAAAGTTCTATGATGTTAGTAAGACACAACTTTCCCTTGAGAAAAGCTGTGACTGTGCCTTTCTAAGCAGCAGTTGATCCTATCTCAGTATTGTGTCTACTAACTTGCCCATAATTGAGGTTAGATTGACGATCTGTAATTATTTGGCTTATGTCTCATAGCCTTTTTGTACAGTGGTGCTACATTTACAGATCTTTTAACATCGAGTACCTCACCTGTATCAAGTAAGGATTATAAAATGATCCTCAGAACCTAGGAGAAATCTGGCCGTGGTGATTTATCCATCTTTATGGAGGTCAGTATCTCCAGTATTTACCCTCTCATTATGCTTATTTTATCTAATAGTTCACACTCCTCCTCTTAAATTAGAATGCCTGTGCCGTCCCTGTCCTTTGTGAAGACAGATAAAGTACTCATTCATGCCCATATTTCTGTACCCACGTATAACTTAGCATGTGCATTTCTGATAGGCCCAGCCCTTTCTTTCCCCTTAATGCATTGATAAAACATCGCTGGATTTCCCTTCATTTTATCAGTCAGTATCTTTGTCATATACTGTCTTTATTTTTCTAATTTTTACTTCATCCCTGTAAGCCTTTTAAAGTGCTACTTTCTTTGAGAATTTCGAAAGCTGTATTTTTCTGCTTCTTTCGTGCCCTATATGCTCCTGAGTAAGCAGGGGCCTAAATTTGGCAAACCCAGCCTTTTTTCTTTGTCTGTACATGTACCTTTTAGAATATTGCTTTTGATTGCCTCCAAATATCTGTATACAATCCACACTTGCCTGATCATCTCTCGTCTTTGCAATGTTTGCCATCTCCAAGTTTAGAACTTCTACTCCTGTTCTAACTTTGTCCCTTTCCATAATGAGGAGAAAATGAGGACTGCAGATGCTGGAGATCAGAGCGGAAAAGTGTGGTGTGCTGGGAAAGTACAGCCAGTCAGGCAGCATCCGAGGAACAGGGAAGTCCACGTTTCGAGCATGAGCTGTTCGTCAGAGATTCCTGAGCACAGCTCATGCTCGGAACGTTGACTCCCCTGCTCCTCGGAAGCTACCTGACTAGCTGTGCTTTTCCAGCACACCACGCTTTTCGACCCCTTTCCATATACAACTAGATATAACGGTACTATAATTTCCAACTCCAACTCCTAAATGGTCACCCAATGCTACTTCCTATCCAGCTCTATTTCTTATAATTAACCTGGATTTTTATACAGGACATTGGTTAGGCCACTGTTGGAATATTGCATGCAATTCTGGTCTCCTTCTTATTGGTTGTGAAACTTGAAAAGGTTACTGGGGGATTTGAGCTATAGGGAGAGGCTGAACAGGCTGGGGCTGTTTTTCCTGGAGGGTCAGAGGCTGAGGGGTGACTTATAGAGGTTTACAAAATTGAGGGGCATGGATAGGGTAAATAGACATAGTTTTTTCCCTGGTTCGGGGAGTCCAAAACTAGAGGACATAGGTTTAGGGTGAGAGGAGAAAGATATAAAAGGGACCTAAGGGGCAACTTTTTCATGCAGAGGGTGGTACGTGTATGGAATGAGCTGCCAGAGGAAGTGGTGGAGGCTGGTACAATTGCAACATTTAAAAGGCATTTGGGTGGGTATATGAATAGGAAGGATTTGGAGGGATATGGACCAGGTGCTGGCAGGTGAGACTAGATTGGGTTGGGATATCTGGTCGGCATGGACGGGTTGGACCAAATGGTCTGTTTCCATGCTGTACATCTCTGTGATTCTATGTGATGCGGTCATCACTGGCTGGGTCAGCATTTATTGCCCAGAGGGCAGTTGAGAGTCAATCACATTGGTGTGGATCTGGAATTCCACCATTTACTGCAGTGCAATTCAAACCTGGGTCAGTTGATTAACAGTCCCACAGTAATACCACTAAGCTATCACCTCCCCTAATTTGCACTTTGCTGTTTCAGGTGGAATTCTTCATTAGAGCTGGTAATGGTGCATGTGTACTGCCCAAAGACAAATAGTCAAATGATCACACTGTCCTGATATAGTCCAGCCTCCAGGGAACAGTATCTCTTTAAATTTAACACAGTAGCACCAGCCGTTGTCCTGCATTATCTCATTGGCATGGGGGGATTATGTGATTTAGCTTTTTGTAAAAGTTGCTTCCTTTGCTATTTTCATTGCCTCTGGTAAGATAGAAGAGGGGAAGGTTTCTTCCAAACCTGCTTGGTGGATCCTCCTCCTTGCATCATTTCAAGCCCGTGGTGAAAGTGAAATGACACTTCAGTGTTTTTTTTTGAAGGAAGATAAAAATTACCATTGTTATGTCTGGATTCAATATCAGGGTGAGGATGGTAACTGGTAAAATTGGGTCACTCTTCCACAGTATCAATGGGCTGTATCTGGCCTGGGAGTGATTGCAGAGAGTGTGATTTATTCTGTTATCAGAAGAAAACTTGCACAGTGTTAAAGTGTCATGGCAAGGAGACCTCTTTTGCTTATTCATAGCAGATGTTGGTTTATTGTTTTCCTGGCATGGCGTATCTCAGGAAATTCCAGAATTAGTCAATATTAGAATTAAAATCCCTACAGTGTGGAAACAGGCCCTTTAGCCCAACAAGTCCACACTGACCCTCCATAGAGTAACTTACCCAGACCTGTACCTCTACCCTATATTTACCCCTGACTAATGCACCTAGCCTACAGATCCCTGATCGCTGGGCATTTTAGCATGGCCAATTCACCTAAACTGCACATCTTTGGATTGTGGGAGGAAACTGGAGCACCGGGAGGAAACCCACGCAGACATTGGGAAAATGTGCAAAATTTCCACACAGACATTTACCCGAGATGTGAATTCAACCTGAGTGCCTGGCACTGTGAGGCAGCAGTGCTAATCACTGAGCTACCATGCTGCCCCAACGGAGGCAGCAGTTCCAGTTAATATCAAGTCTTTAATTCACTGGCTATTGTCAACATATGATTGTAATAAAGATGTACATCGTATTTGATGGATGTACTTGTGGTGGTCAAACCTATCCTTCAAAGCTTTAGTGGATGAAAACGCAGCTGCATGTAGTACTGAGCTAGGTCATCTGAGTGGGCCCAGGTTCAACAAATCTCTGCTGACCTCGATATACCTATGGGGAAACTTGTCCAGGGTTCCTGCTCCTGGTTGCTAAAGAGTGATTTCTTTACTTGGAAGTCGATTAGTAAACACCACATGGTTCTTGTTACTCTTGAATCACAGCAGAATTGGGGTTATTGAAGGAATGAGATCCTAGAGGTTGCCTGAGGTTTACAAAGGCCTAAAACTACATCTTCAGGAGGGTCGAGTTGATGCAAATTTGCCAGTAGCATTTTAGATACTGGGTGAAAACAGTCAGTTAATAGTTTTTTTTTCCCACACAGAATTTAGCCAGTGAAGAAGATGAGGAAATTCCTGAAGAGGAAGAGCTTGAAAACCACAGCAAAAAGATCCTGAAGTCAGATAATCAGGTCAAAAAAGTAGAGGAGAAAAGCAAGAAACTACAAGCTAAAAGCTCTCGAGACTCCAGCCTAATGGGTAGCATATCCCTTTTATTATTGCTTTAAAGTATTTTGTTGATGGTATCATTGTTGAATATTTTCTCTTTTAGAGGAACACAAACTGAATGCAATGCATACTTATGAAAACTGTGTAATGTTTAAAGGATATAGATCTTCCATTAGCTAAGGGGAGGTCCTGCTTGCCCTTCCCAGCAGGTAGAGATGCATTTGCCTCTTGACCTGTGACATTGGGGAAAGTTTAGAAAAGACAGTCAGGAACTGTCTGCTGTTTAATTCGAGGTCTGGCCTCCTTTCTGTAGGTTGCTGACTGGAATTTTCCACGTTATTATGTGCATGGCCATACCAATAGTTTTGTACAGATTTGTTTGGGCCCAATGTCATCTGAGTGATTTAATATCGGGCCTATAATCATCTCCAGTTATTTGTGGACATGAGTATCCCAAGCAAAATTCTTTTGGATCTTGTATTCGTCTAGAATACATTCTAGACGTAGGGAGCAAGTCTTTTCTATTGCTTGAATCCCTTTCAGTGTGCTGCCACTTGCGAACCTGGTTCTCCAAATCTGGCCAACGATTGTACCCTGTGTGGAGTCTGTCCTCAGGTTTGTGTGGGATCAGTGGGTTTGACAATAATATTCAATGGGGTCTTTTCTCATTAGTGGTGGAAACCATACTAAGCTATATGTCATAAGATCTTCTGTCTGGGCTCATTCATAGACAACAGAGGGCATCTGAAGAGGCCATAATCTTTGATGGATCTGACCTATATAAATAGCCACTCTATTTATATGGCTGGTCCAGTCCAGTTTATGATCGGGAGTAACATCCTGTACATTCTTAGGAAGGTATTCAGCAATGGTAATACATTTTGTGATGATGGTTAGATTCTCTTGTTGGAAATGGTCATTGCCTGTAGCATGAATGTTACTTGGTAGCCTTGACAGTAGTGGAATACAAATGAATGGCACAAGCTCCTCTTTATCTGTCACTTGACCCGTTGCTGACCTGCTCCAGTGAAGACCCTTCAAAAGGTACTCTCTATATGTCAGAGCTGGTGAGCCAGCAGGTGAAGTGGCTGTGCACCACTCTAATGACACAGCTGTTGATTGGTGATGTCACTGTGAGTGGAATACAAATGAGGTTGTTGAAGCTGTAACAGAATGTCATTGAATTGTCGCTTGCCCTTGTTTTTTGGTCTTAACTGAGACGTGTTTTCACCCTTAAGATAATGGACACAGCATAATAAAAGCTCGCAACAAAGACCTAGGCCCAGTTCAGTACTCTGTCATCGGGAGCAGAGACCCAGGAAGGTAGGTTTTGAATTTGTCTTGTTTGAGGTCAAGTTTTCAGTTGATAACTAACGTAATTGTATAATTAAGATTTCCATCCTGAAGGCTTGACTCTCTGGATTAGTGCATCTCAAAACTATTTTCCATTGTTGACTTCATTTTAATTATTTGGAAATACTTTGTTTTTATTTTTATGTACGTACTTGAGGAAATGTTTGGGCTGCCTTTGCAAAATAGTCTCTTAGAATCTCCATAGTGTGGTGGATAGTGTACATCTAGTCTCTGATGTAGCATCCAGGGTGAACAATTTGAAACTTGATGCTGACACTAATTACAGCTTCATGCAAACACATGCTTGCAAAAGGAACCACAAATTTCATTGTGTGTAGTGTAATGTCAGGGTAGGTCAACTTCATGCTGATTCAGAATTTATAGAATCATAGAACCTCTACAGTGCAGAAGGCACTTTTTTCACAAAAGTTTGATTTGATTAAATTAGATTCCCTACAGTGTGGAAACAGGCCCTTCGGCCCAACAAGTCCACACCGACCCTCCAAAGAGTAACCCACCCAGACCATTTCCCTCTGACTAATGGGCAATTTAGCATGGTCAATACACCTGACTTGCACATCTTTGGACTGTGGGAGGAAACTGGAGCATCTGGAGGAAACCCACGCAGAGACTGGGCGAACGTGAAACTCCACACAGAATCGAACTTGGGACCCTGAGCCACCTTGCCACCCTTTGTTTTTTTGAAATCATGAAATTTCAATAAAGTGTTCAGTTTCAAATGTGGTCAAATCAATATCATTGGGCTGACATTCACACAGAATTTGTGGACCTAATCAAATGCCCAAATCAATGAAGGAAGGTACAGCTCTGGATGATGCAGATGGTTGATCATCAGGTCACTGTAGTAGAAACATGGGAAGCTGCAGGAAGGGGATAATAATTCACCTGGAGTATATCACGCTTATAAAATGTAATTTTCTTTATGACTGTTATGGTGTGATCAGTTCAAACGTTTTCTTGTCTTGCATGTTTACATTCAGCTCACTTAGTTTCCTAAATATGCCTGTGGCAGAAGCAAGGAACCAAATATTGTTTTGTCACAGATGGAATTCAACAAAATTCCTTTTTTTTTTGTTGCAGTGCACTGAAAATACAAACAGCTCCGTTCAAAATATCTTTGCAGTAGCTTTCCTCATGAGCAGGTGTGGATCTTAGTGTGAAATAATAGCACATCATGATCAGACTCTGCACAACTTTTCAAACAAACATAAAATCTAACCATGTTAACTAAGGAATCTTCTTTCTTTCATGTAACCCTGTAACAATGCTGAATATTCCTTGTGCTATTTCCTAATCAGGGAGCAGGAGACCGAGCAGAATGTCTTTGAGTGCACTGTTCTCTAGTGTAGTTCACAATGGCTGAAATGAGCCCATCATAGAGTCATAGAGATGTACAGCATGGAAACAGACCCTTTGGTCCAACCTATCCATGCCGACCAGATATCCCAACCCAATCTAGTCCCACCTGACAGCACCTGGCCCATATCCCTCCAAACCCTTCCTATTCATATACCCATCCAAATGCCTCTTAAATGTTGTAATTGTACTAGCCTCTACCACTTCCTCTGGCAGCTCATTCCATACACGTACCACCCTCTGAAAAAGTTGCCCCTTAGGTCTCTTTTATATCTTTCTGCTCTCACCCTAAACGTATACCTGCCAATCAATTTGAAAAGCAAGAATTCTAAGTGCTCCGTCAGCTTGGTTTCCGTATCGTCTACAGTTGTTTATATTCTTTGTCTCAAGATGTTGTTTGAGAAGGAAGCAGCTTTAAATTGTTTACTTCTACTTCTCATTTACAATTTTAGCCACGTTGATTAAAGCAGATTAGATCAAAGTGTCTATAATCCTGAGGCTGCTTCTCTCATGCACTTTTGTGGTTTTACTTCAAGTGATGTTCTTTGAGTTCGTTCAGTGATTTATAAAGCCCCGCTAAATTGAACTTGTTGCTGTGATAGATCCTCTTTTTATCCCCCTTATTATTAGTAAAAAGGGCACATTTATTGTAAATGCCACCACTAGGTAGAGCTGTGATGGCACACAAACATAGCTTGGCATTGGAATGGCAGTTGCCTAGAACAAAGATGGCACTGCCCATATGATCACAGAGCAGCTGGAGTCAGACTCCTGAGCATCAGCTCACTGAAATCCGTGGACATTTGACTTCAAGCAATGATGATATTTAAAAGATTTCCATTTGAAATTTAGAACTTTGAAACTTCTCCTCAGATGTTGCCTGACCTGCTGTGCTTTTCCAGTGCCACAATGTTTGACTGTGATCTATAGCATCTGCAGTCCTCACTTTCTCCTGGCAGTTAGAGACATATGGGACATTTTAGCCTTCCTTCAGATTTGCCAAAAGGGATTCTTTAGAAGTTGGTTTGTATGAACAAATACTGAGACTGTCTTAGATGCTGTATTTCTGACCCAGAAATGGATTGACTATACACCACGGTCTGTGAATGGTCTCTGGCCAGATTATTGGGTTTCTGCTCTCTGTGTGTTTAATTAAGTATTTCCTGTCCATCTGCAAGATCACCTGCCCTCACATTGTGAAGCGAACCCCTGATAATCGAGCTCCATGGGATGGCTTTCGAGAACATTGACCACTTCCTGTCAGCAAAAGCAGCTATTGATGAAGAGATCCAGCACCGACTCTAGTGTGTTGGCTCCACCTTCGGCCAGCTGGGAAAAGGGTGTTCAAGAACAACATCAGATCCGATACCAAGCTCATGGTATACAGAGCTGTGGTGGTTCCCACCTTCCCATATGGCTCTGAGATGTCGACTGTCTACAGCACTGACCTCGAGGCAGTGGAGCAGTACCATAAACACTGCCTGTGATCCTGCAAATCCCCTGGGAAGAGAGATGCACCAATACCAGCATCTTCGACCTGGCCAACATCCACAGCATCGAGGCACTGTATCTCCTTCCCGCACGCACCCCCCCCCCCCCCCCCCGATTTGGCTGTAATGGGCTGCGCATGTTGTCCAGTTGACCAATACAAGACTCCACAACTATGTGCTCTATTCCCAGCTCTGAAACAGCAGGCAAGCCACAGGTGGATAGAGGTAATGCTTCAGTGATATCCTGAAGGCCTCACTGGCGAAGTGCAGAATTTCCACAGACACCTGGAAATCAGTGACTGGGAGCATTCGTGAAGACGACGAGAATGTTAAGACTTGCCGAGGGGGGAGAAAGTGGAACCCAGGCGAAAACAGTGCAAGGAGCATGCTGCCACATCAACCAAGTGTCACATGTCTTTTGGCTTCTTGCTTTCATTCTATAGCAATTGGAGACCATGTGTGTTGCTGGGAAAGCACAGCAGGTTATGCAGCATCTGATGGTCTCACATTCCTGATGGACTTTTGCCTGAAACGTCGACTCTTCTACTCCTCGGATGCTACCTGACCTGCTGTACTTTTCCACTGCCACACTTTTTGACTTTGATCAACAACATCTGCAGTCTTCACTTTCTCCTAGCTGCTTTTGAATTTATGTGCCGCTGGACATCAGAGTGCATCTGGGAACATTAACAAACAGTGAACTTCAAAACTAATCTTGGAGGAACCGGTTTGGGCGAAGTTCACAACACAGAATCAGATAAGTTAATTGTTGTTTTAAGTCTGTCCAAGAGAAAGGCAGCATTAGTGAGTAAAGTGGGTTCTTTCTTGATTATGTTTTTGGCAATAAGTCTCTTAATTAAACTTAAAATATAAGCCATAGCTATTAATTTAACCTGGTGCAGTGTTTTGTAGAGGAATAAGACGGTGTTATTTTCTGGGTCTGTAGATTGTGAAGGAGCAAAAATGGCCTTTGCAGTGATATGCACTTCTTGTCAGATGTGGGAGTGTAAAGAGAGTTTAAGGGTTACTGTGGATTATATCTGCCATAAATGCTGTTGGATGCGAATCTTATCAGATCGAGTGGATCGGTTGGAGAGACAGATAGAAGCGATAAGGAATTTTCAACAGCAACAGTATGTGATGGACGGCAGTTATAGAAAGGTGAGAAAGTCTCAGATACAGTCACAAAGATGGGTTAACTCCAGGAAGGGTAAGAGAGGTAGGCAGCTAGAGCAGGAGTCTTTTGTGGATATACCTGTTTGAAATGGGTATGCTGTTTTGGAAAATGTAGGGGGTGATGGATTCTCAGCCCAGTTTCTGGTATTGAGACTGGCTCTAATGCAACGAGGAGTACATCGGCTTCCAAGAGATCAATTGTGTTAGGGGATTCTGTAGTCCGAGGTACAGACAGACGTATCTGTGGCCAGCAGAGAAAAAGCAGAATGGTGTGTTGCTTCCCTGGTGCCAGGATCAAGGATGTCTCCGAGAGGTGCAGAATGTTCTCACGGGGGAGAGGAGCCAGCAAGAGGTCATTGTCCACATTGGAACCAAATATAGGAAGGGAAAGGTTGAGATTCTGAAGGGAGATTACAGAGAATTAGGCAGAAATTTAAAAAGGACATCGTTGAGGGTAGTAATATCTGGATTACTCCCAGTGCTACAAGCTAGTGAGGGCAGGAATAGGAGGACAGAGCAGATGAATGCTGGGCTGAGGAGCTGGTGTATGGGAGAAGGATTCACATTTTTGGATCATTGGAATCTCTTTTGGGGTAGAAGTGACCTGTACAAGAAGGATGGATTGCACCTAAATTGGATGGGGACTAATATACTGGCAGGGAAATTTGCTCAAACTGCTTGGGAGGATTTAAACTAGTAAGGTGGGGGGAATGGGACCCAGGGAGATAGTGAGGAAAGGGATCAATCTGAGACTGGTACAGTTGAGAACAGGAGTCAAACAGTCAGGGCAGGCAGGACTAATAAATTAAACTGCATTTATTTCAGTGCAAGGGGCCTAACAGGTAAGGCAGATGAACTCAGGGCATGGTTAGGAACATGGGACTGGGATATCATTGCAATTACAGAAACATGGCTCAGGGATGGACAGCACTGGCAACTTAATGGTCCAGGATGCTACAGAAAGGACAGAAAGGGAGGCAAGAGAGGAGGGGGAGTGGCATTTTTGATAAGGGATAGCATTACATCTGTGCTGAGGGAGGATATTCCTAGAAATACATCCAGGGAAGTTATTTGGGTGGAACTGAGAAATAAGAAAGGGATGATCACCTTATTGGGATTGTATTATAGACCCCCTAATAGTCAGAGGAAAATTGAGAAGCAAACCTGTAAGGAGATCTCAGCTATCTGTAAGAATAATAGAGTGGTTAGGGGATTTTAACTTTCCAAACATCGACTGGGACTGCCATAGTGTTAAAGGTTTAGATGAAGAGTAATTTTTTAAGTGCATACAAAATAATTTTCTGATTCAGTATGTAGATGTACCTATTAGAGAAGGAGCAAAACTTGACCTATTTTTGGGAAATAAGGCAGGGCAGGTGACTGAGGTGTCATTGGGGAGCACTTTCGGCCAGTGACCAAAATTCTATTTGTTTTAAAATAGTGATGGAAAAGGATAGACTAGATATAAAAGTTGAAGTTCTAAATTGGAGGAAGGCCACTTTTGACAGTATTAGGAAAGAACTTTCGAAAGCTGATTGGAGGCAGATGTTCGCAGGTAAAGGGACGGTTGGAACATGGGAAGCCTTCAGAAATAAGATAACAAGAATCCAGAGAAATTATATTCCTGTCAGGGTGAAAGGGAAGGCTGGTAGGTATAGGGAATGCTGGATGACAAAAGAAATTGAGGGTTTGGTTAAGAAAAAGAAGGAAGCATATGTCAGGTATAGACAGGATAGATCGAGTGAATCCTTAGAAGAGTATAAAGCAAATAGGAGTATACTTGAGAGGTAAATCAGGAGGGCAAAATGGGGACATATGATAGCTTTGGCAAATAGAATTAAGGACAATCCAAAGGGTTTTTACAAATATATTAAGGACAAAAGGGTAACTAGGGAGAGAATAGGGCCCCTCAAAGATCAGCAAGGCAGCCTTTATGTGCAGTCCCAGAAAATGGGGGAGATACTAAATGAATATTTTGCATCAGTATTTACTGTGGAAAAGGATATGGAAGATATAGACTGTAGGGAAATAGATGGTGACATCTTGCAAAATGTCCAGATTACAGAGGAGGAAGTGCTGGATGTCTTAACGGTTAAAGGTGGATAAATCCCCAGGACCTGATCAGGTGTACCCTAGACCTCTGTGGGAAGCTAGAGAAGTGATTGCTGGGCCTCTTGCTGAGATATTTTTATCATCAATTGTCACAGGTGAGATGCCAGAAGACTGGAGGTTGGCTAACGTGGTGCCACTTTAAGAATGGCAATAAAGACAAGCCAGGGAACTATAGACCAGTGAGCCTGACCTCAGTAGTGGGCAAGTTGTTGGAGGGAATTTTGAGGGATAGGATGTACATGTATTTGGAAAGGCAAGGACTGATTCGGGATAGTCAACATGGCTTTGTGCTTGGGAAATCATGTCTCACAAACTTGATTGAGTTTTTGAAGAAGTAACAAAGAAGATTGAGGGCAGAGCAGTAGATGTGATCTATATGGACTTCTGGTTCAAAGGGAGAAGACAGAGGGTGTTGGTGGAGGGTTGTTTTTTAGACTGGAGGCCTTTGACCAGTGGAGTGCCACAAGGATCGGTGCTGAGCTCTCTACTGTTTGTCATTTACATAAATGATTTGGATGCGAGCATAAGAAGTATAGTTAGTAAGTTTGCAGATGACACCAAAATTGGAGGTGTAATGGACAGCGAAGAGGGTTACCTCAGATTACAATAGGATCTGGACCAGATGGGCCAATGGGCTGAGAAATGGCAGATGGAGCTTAATTTAGATAAATGCGAGGTGCTGCATTTTGGGAAAGCAAATCTTAGCAGGACTTATACACTTAATGATAATGGGAGTGTTGCTGAACAAAGAGACCTGACAGTGCAGTTTCATAGCTCCTTGAAAGTGGAATCGCAGGTAGATAGGATAGTGAAGAAGGCGTTTGGTATGCTTTCCTTTATTGGTCAGATTTTTGAGTACAGGAGTTGGGAGGTCATGTTGCGAACATTGGTGAGGCCACTGTTGGAATATTGCATGCAATTCTGGTCTCCTTCCTATCGGAAAGATGTTGTGAAACTTGAAAGGGTTGAGAAAAGATTTACAGGGATATTGCCAGGGTTGGAGGATTTGAGCTACAAGGAGAGGCTGAACAGCCTGGGGCTGTTTTCCCTGGAGCGTCAGAGGCTGAGGGGTGACCTTATAGAGGTTTACAAAATTGAGGGGCATGGATAGGGTAAATAGACAAAATCTTTTCCCTGGGGTGGGGGAGTCCAGAACTAGAGGGCATAGGTTCAGGGTGAGAGGGAAAGATATAAAAGAGACCTCAAGGGCAACTTTTTCACGCAGAGGGTGGTACGTATATGGAATGAGCTGCCAGAGGAAGTGGTGGAGGCTGGTACAACTGCAACATTTGAGATGCATTTGGATGGATATGTGAATAGGAAGGGTTTGGAGGGATATGAGCTGGATGCAGGTGGGATGAGATTGGGTTGGAATATCTGGTTGGCATGGACAGGTTGGACTGAAGGGTCTGTTTCCATGCTGTACATCTCTATGACTATAACTTTATGTTGGAGACATCTGAGGCATTTTGGTGTTTCTGTGGATTTGCCAAAAGCACTTATGAAGCTTGTAATCTTGTGAAGCCTTTCACATTTGCAAACATGTTTCTTGCCTTGTTTTTCATTTGCCAGAAGGCTGGAGATAGAAGCTCTACATAGATGGTATGAGTAAGGCGTTGCTAGTAATTATCAAAATAACTCTCAGATCAGAAGCATTGAGTGAATCAAGCGTCCATTTCTTGTTCCTCACCTTGCTAATCCAACCCTAGAATGGCAGGGTGATCTCTCTCTCCCACTCTGTAGTCTTCCAATTGAGCTTTCTGTTGGATGATGTTAAGATACTCTGGCCTCTCAGGGACAGAAAGGTATGTGTGTGGTAGGCACTTCTGAAGGCAGCGATTGGCCCTCACAACTCCAATTTCTCATCCCACATCCCCATGGGGTATGCAATCCAAGGTGCTGTGGTGTACAGTTCCTTGGTGCCTCTCGGAATTGTATCCAATTGAGCATACTCTTGAGTGTTGATAAATGTGCAATGTGTCCTCATTAATAAGTATATCTTGGTGTTGCACAGAGGAGAAATAAAGTGTGAATTTCCTTTAGGAAAGTTAGATGTATGGTAATTCGACCACAGAATGGGTTTTGGGGAAGTTTACAAATCTAGAAGGCGAGGTGAGTGAACCAAAAAAAGTTCCAGACTAGGAGCTGCTGAGTCTGCAGAAGATTAGATTAGATTAGATTACTTACAGTGTGGAAACAGGCCCTTCGGCCCAACAAGACCACACCGACCCGCCGAAGCACAACCCACCCATTCCCCTACATTTTACCCCTTACCTAACACTACGGGCAATTTAGCATGGCCAATTCACCTGACCCGCACATCTTTGGACTGTGGGAGGAAACCGGAGCACCCGGAGGAAACCCACGCAGACACGGGGAGAACGTGCAAACTCCACACAGTCAGTCGCCTGAGGTGGGTATTGAACCTGGGTCTCTGGCGCTGTGATGCAGCAGTGCTAACCACTGTGCCACCGTGCCACCCACGTGCCACCGTGCCACCCACATTCTGCCTCAAAGGATTAACTGGAGGGTGGGAAAACAAACCGGAGGGAATGCAGGTATTTCTGTGGATTCCAGCATCAGAGTCAAGCTTCTGTCTCTCTCTGTGTCCATGCATACAGTTACTTGCAGCATAAAGCATTGGCATTTGGAAACAAGAATTCTGGGAAATAACTCTGGTGTGTAACATTGCATCACTGTCGTGTGTGAAATTTACAAATGCAGTGCAGACTGAGCAAATGTGACCTTCCTGCTCTACACAGCTGAGGGATATAAAGGTTTACATTCTGACACATTTGGAAATATTTAGGATTAACAATTTAAGTCATTTATTCAGTTTGGCTCACATCTGATTTGAAAGATGTTCATGCTGAAGTAAAGACGTAGGCATCCAGTTCAGCCTCAGCTGTATTTCATATGCAATGTTAAACTGAAATACTAGGTAAAAACAATGACTCCAGATGCTGGAAACCAGATTCTGGCTGAGTGGTGCTGGAAAAGCACAGCAGTTCAGGCAGCATCCGAGGAGACAAAGGGTTACTGTCTGCCCTCTGCAGTGTAGGTAGAAGATTGCCAGGCAATACTGGAAGAAGAACAGGGTTATGAAAGCTAACATTTGTACCTTAATCGGGATAAGTAGATTACCTGATCCATTATCTCTTTGCTATTTTTAAGCTGTGCACAAATGAGCTCTTACATATAATGATTAGAATGTGGTCAGCAAGGTGGACCTCATAAAATGAGTTCCCTGATTGAACCAGGTTAACAGCCGCAATCAGAGAGCCCTGGCTGACAGACGTAAACAGGTGTCTCTAGGAGCTGGCTCTGAACCAGCTGGGACGTATACTGTGCATGTGTAAATAAAGGGTGATTTGGCGGTGGGGTACCAGCCTTCACTATATAATTTGTGTGCATAAAACACTTTTTAAAGGAGGTCTTGAACTGAAGAAGGATGTAACACAAATGTAGTCAATCCTTCTTAATCAAGGCCTGATATATGGTAAACTCCACTTGTTATACCCCAATAGTGCCCTTCAGCTCCCAGATGTACTATTTTGCTGAAATCTGTTCCACTATTGCGAATGCAGATGAGAGCTATGAATGTGGTGGTACTAACATGTTTCCCTTGTTTTGTCGCAGGGATCCTCATACGCTTGTTGAACTAACATCATTCACCTCTGTGAATAAATTCCAGCCGTTTAACGTTGCAATTTCGAGCAATGTGCTGCTGCTAGTGGTGGGTGTTCAAGTGATTTGAATGTGGATGCTTTGAATACATGTCTTCTTAACTTTGTTCACCTGCACTACCCAGCATTCTCTGACAAAGAGAGCAAATAGACATTTAGTCCTCAAGCCTCAACCAATACTATTCTCTAACCAACCAACCAACCAAAAAAAGCTCACTTTTAAAAATAATTTGTTAAGGATGAGGGCAGTGCTCCGTAATTGCCCAGAGGGCAGTTAAGAGTCAACCATATTGCTGTGGGTCTTGAGTCACAGTTGACCTGACCAGGTAGGGATGACATTCCCTTACCTCCAGGACATTAGTCAACCAGATATATCTTTTCCTTACAATTAACAATGGATTGTCATTATCATCAATTGGCTCTTAATTCCAGATTTTAATTGAATTCAAATTCCACATCTTCTGTACTGGGATTTGAATCCAGGTCCCCAGAACATCCCCTGGGTCCCAGAGTTAATAATCCAGCAATAATAGTATCTGGCCTCCCTTTGCCAGATACTATTGGTTTTTAACATTCTGTGATTCTGTGATGGTAAAAGAGTAGGAGCTGGTTTGATAAATTAATGCAGCGTCAGAAAGGCTGAAGGTTACACAGAGCAGCTCATATCTCTAAGTTCTTCAGTGATCCTGCTCCATCTTGGCTAAATAGTTTCCGGCTGCCTGTCCTGGCCTCCTGGTTTGAGTTACTGCCCATCCATTCTTTCTCCACATTATCAGTGGAGACTAATTTGCTGATCATTACTGCGACGGGCAGTAAATCATTTCCCTTGCTATATCTTCCTCACTCCCTTCAAAGGGTTGTTGTATATTTAGGTACTATTTCTTAATCAGCTCCCTTTCCTGCTTAGTGCATGTGCGTTCCACTTTGTAAAATGTTCTTTGTAGATTAATTCAACTTGTCATAGCTTGGGAGGTGCAAAAGAGGATGGTGTGAAGGAGCAACGTGTAGTCGATAAGAGAAAGAGGAAACGTTAATTTTGGATACTTCCCACAATTTTAGAGCTAATTTGAAAATAATGTAAAACAGGATTTACATTGATCTTGTTCTAAGAGGGTTGTCTTGGGTATTGAATTCTGTCCACCATTACTCCTTTTCTTCAAAGCTTTCCTTGTCCTTTAGGATTTTCATTGCCACCTGACCACCAGCGAGGTAGTGGGCTATCTCGGAGGGAGGTGGGACACAAGCACACAGTGTGAGTACCTCATTATTCTTCTCTGCATACAATGTATTTAATAGATGTATAGATCGGTATAAATTTTATTGGTATGTTGTGTAGAGAAACACAAGTGTATCAACAACAATAAGTAGCACATTTCACAATATTATTAAATGTTATCCATTTAATTGTTATTTGAATGTTTTCCATAGGAATATATATAGAATGCCATTTTGACCCAACTAGTCTCTCCAGATGTTTGTTTAAACTCCAAGCCTCCTCCTGGTCCAAGTACATTATCTCAGCTTTTCAACATACTTTTTTATTCCTTCTTCTCTCATGTTCTAGCCTTGTTTCCTTTTGAAATAAGCTAATCTTCAAATTGAATGGCTGCAATAATAAACTCCATCTAAACAGTCTGGAATTTGTATTCCTAATTTTTTTCAAAAACCTTGAGGGGTTATGATCAGTATATACAATTGTCTCACACATTACTGGCAACATAAATGTTGCAATGTCAACAGCAAAATCACTGTCTCTTTCTCAATGGTGGAATATTTCCCATAGCAACAAGTTCCATTTCTGAGTAATCTCTCACTTCCTGATTTAGATTTATCAGTCACTATGTTGTATTTGTGGTTTTGGTATCAGATTCCCCGCAAGTGGAAATATTCTTTTCCACATTTATCCTATTCAACTAATATATAATGCTAACCATAACATTAAATCAGGTCACCTCTAGGTTTTCTCTATTCTAAAAGCCAAAAATATCCTATTCTGTTCAGTCCTTCCAGATAGCTGGAAATATCTATCCTAGTATTATATTATAAATCTTTTCAGCATGTTTTTCAGAGGTTCTTTGTCCTTTTTTTAACATTGTGGAGTCCAGAGGTGGATTGACCAGGATCCTGTGTGACTCTGGCTCTATGTTCAACATAATATCATTATTTCTAGTGGTACACAATAAATAAATCACTGCAATTTGTTAACATGTTTGTTTGCTTTGCTGACTTGCAGCATTGCATTGAATGGTTTGGTCACTTGTACCCCTTTGAACCTGTTATGGACTAGACAAAACCCCTCAAATCATATTAAGAAGATAGCCTAGACTCCAACTTTTTCTTATTTTAAAAGGTGAGTGTAAGACAGTGTTCTGGATGCAATTTGCCTGGTCAAACTATCGGGCTTGAGGCAGAACATACTTTATTCGTACACACTCCAGTTAAAATACTGACAAAATAACAATATAAATACTTAACAAAGTACTATTAAAATACTTAACAAGATAATATATATGTTAACTACCACTATTCCAAGGTACTAACATCCCAAAAACACACCCTTGGTAGAGACAAATTTAGTAAAATAGATTGTCTCACATGCAGTATTTTTCCAGTGCAGGAGGAAAGAACATCAAGAGAATATTGTGAGAGAGAGAGACAGCAAACATTTTGCTATAGCAGGGAGAGATGTATAGCAGCTTCCAAACTCCAGCAGCTACTGAAAGTTAAACTAAAATCCTGGTTCTGTGCAAGCTTGACCCCACCCCTTCAGGCTGCGTCTATTGTTCCAATTTTTAAAAAAGCCTCAAGGTCTCAGAAACTCTTCACTTTATTGGCTTTAAACAGACTGTTTGTCACCTCTGTCTCAACCTCACTTCATTCTTTTAAAAAAAAACAAAATACACCTTTTTAAAGGCACAAACCCCATTACAGAGACAGTGGTGGGTACGTAGAATGAACTGCCAGCAGTGGTAGTACAGTCAGATACATTACAGATTTCAAGCGACTCTTGGATAGGCACATGGAAGATAGTACAATGAAGGCTATGTAGAATAGTCTGATCTTAGAGTAGGATAAAAGGCTGGCACAGCATCGAGGGCAGATGGGCCTGTACTGTTCTGTGTGGTGTTCTACAGTACTAGGTTTCCAAAGTCCTAAGGTGTAGGTGATTTTTATTTTCTACTTTTTTCTGATGAAATGCATCCCTGCAAGCCAATCTGTAAGCTTATTAATGTCTTTTAGAATTATGTCACATTTAGATTTTTTTTAATTTGCCCATATGATGTGGGTGTTGGTGGATAGGCCAGCATTTATTGTTCATCCCTAATTGCCCTGGAGAAGATGATGGCGAGATGCAACCTTGAACTGGTGCAGTTCATCATGTGTAGATACCACAAGAGAGGAAATTGATGAGTTTTGACTCAGCAACTGTGAAGGAAGGCAATATCTTTCAGAGTCCAATGGTGTGGGGCTTGGAGGGGAACTTGCAGGTGATGGTATTCCATGACTTTGCTCTTGTCTTGCTAAATGGCAGTGATCTTGGAAGGTGCTGTTTAAAGAACGTGGATAAATTTTATAGAAAATGCACACTAGGGCTGCTGTAGTGGAGAGAGTGAATGTTGTTGGTACCAATCAAGTGGGCTGCTTTGTCCTGGATGCTGTCAAGCTTCTTGAATACTGTTGGAGCTGCACTTCTCCATGTAAGCGGGAGGGAATGCCATCACACTCATCGCTTGTGCCTTGTAGATGGTGGACAGGGTTTGGAGAGTCAGGAGGTGAGTTACTTGCTGCAGCATTCCTAACTTCTGACCTCTTCTTGTTCACACAGTGTGGCTAGGCTAGTTCAGTTTTTGTTCAATGGTAACACCCAAGATGTTGATAGTGGGTGGGTGGGATACAGTGACGTTAATTAGATTGAATGTCAAGGAGCAATTGTCATATCATGTTGGAGATGGTTGCTGGCTAGTACTTGTGTAGTTTGAATGTTACTTGCCAGTAGTCAGCCCTAGATATTGTCCAGGTCTTGCTGCATTTGGACATTGGCTGTTTCAGTATCTGCCATGAGGAGGAATCGTGAATGGTTCTGACCATTGTGCAACCACCAGTGAATATCTTCCACTTCTGATCTCATGACAATGGAAAGACATTGATGAAACAGCTAAAGATGGTTGTTCCTTGGAACCAACTCTGAAGAACCCCTGCAGATATGTGCAGAGCTGAGATGATTGACATCCAAAGCACAACCATCATCCTTTTGTTCGAGGCAAACCCTTTTCTCCTTTGGTTTCACTGTCAACCGCAGTTTGGTAGCAACTGCTGGGGAAAGAGTGACATAACCTGTCTGTTCAAATGTATGAATTAGAAGCAGAAATAAGTCATTTGGTCCCTTCAACCTGCTGTGCCATTCAGAAAGGTCATGGTTGTTCTGTTTGTGTTTCAAATTCCACATTTATCCCTTTTGATTCCCTGCCAACTTAGAATCAACATACCTCTACCTTGAAATAGTCAATGGTCCCATCTCCAAAGCTTTCAGAGGCAAGTTCCTTCAAACTCACACAACCTTCTGAGAAGAAAATTCTCTTCATCCCTGTCTTGAAAGGGTAACCATTAATTTTACATGAATTTCTTTGTTGACACCAATTGCACCATGTGATCAACATTAGCAGGATCATTGAAGATGTAAAAGAACAACTTGTTTCACACTTTGTGACGACTGTACGATTATCACAATATATTCATTCATTAACCTAGCATCATTTAATTGGTATTTATAACTGATGCAATACTGATTATTGCTGCCACATGCACGATATTAAATCAATTTTCAAAATTTAAAAGTTGTACTTTGCTTTACTGTTTATTTCTGTGTCATTAAAATAGTATCATTAATTGGTACTTGTAAACATTTGTACGGGATGTTGCTGCTAGTAGGTGTCAGCAAGTACAGTCTTTTTAAAACCCTGCCTTTTCATTATGGTCTGATCCACAAGAGGAAATATCCTTTCCACTTCCACTTTGTCAAGACCAACATGATTGTACACACTTCGATGTAGTCACCCTTTGTTCTCAACACCATTGGAAATGAGCCCAGTCTGTCTAATCTTGCTTCATAAGACAACTGCTCATTCCAGATATCAATCTAGTAAATCCCCTCCTATTGATTTATTTCATTTGATAAGAAGGCCAAAAATACAAAGCATTTATTTTCCATTCCTGTTGTAATAAAGGACAGCATTTAATTGGCTTAATTAAGTGCTGTGCTTGCATACTTTTGTGATGAATGCACAAGAATTCTGCTGTTGTTTTCCTTTTAAGTAATACTCTGCTTGTTTATTCTTCCAAACTGGATAACTTCACGTTTTCCCACATTATATTCCATCTGCCAACTTACTCAAGTTGTATCTGTCTGCAACTTCCTCACGTCCTCTTCACAACATACTTGCTACATATTTTCATGTTATCTGTAAATGTTTTAGCTACCATCTCATTGCTCCCTTTCCTAACTCATTGATATAAATGTATGGGGCTAAGGCCAAACTTCTATCACATTAGTATGTTAACCCCAACACCATGAGCTCCCACTTTATGCAATAACCCATGTGGCACTTTGGGAATATAATGCACCCTAAACCTTACTAAGGAGCAGGAGATGTTTTGAAGGCATAATTAAAACCCTATATTAATAGTTTCTTGTGGTATGTGTTCAACATCAGAGCTCAGGACAGAGGGAAAATATTGATCGAAAACTGATTTCTGATAGTTTATGCAGAGAGAGGATTGTCGTAGATATGAGATCCTGCCATGCGAACACATCAGCTGAGAGAGGAGGAATTTGCTCACAAGAAAGCTATTGATTTGTGCAGAAGTTGTGAGGTTGTCGATCATCATCTGGAGTGTATTAATGCACGAATAGCTGAGAGTTTGCATTGTGCTTTGAGACATTCCAGGTTGAATGAGAGCAGCATTCTGGAAGAAGCAAATAAATGTTTTTTAGAAAAGCCAGCAGAAGGATCAAGGGCAAAGTACAGGATATAAAATTTGCAGAGGACACCACAAAACATAGCATGGTGAAAGCTGTGTTCTAACTGCAAGAAATTAAATCACTTGGCTTGCATGTGTTTAGCTAAAAAGAAGCATTGAAAACCTGCAATGCTGGCTGCTGGAGAGCTGTCATCCGTCATTCTGTACACATTACAACAGGTTGGCATCCATAGATCTAAAATAATGAATAGTTTGTGATTGTTCGAATGATGACCAAAAGGACAGCATCAACTGAGTGAGAAGTGCCCACAGAGACACAGGTGTGCCTTCATGAGCTTTACAGACTTGTGTAAGGTCCTGACCTGAACATCTATCCTTTTGAAGGTAAGATTGTAGCAGTATGGTAGAATGAATTCCTGCCAAGAGGACAAATGAAGTTGAGAGCCCTATGTGATGGGAAGAATGAAGATCTGGAGTTTCAGATTATGGACATTAAATAAAATGCACTCATTTCAGCTGAAACCAGTCTGAACCTTGGACATATAACCCTCCATGTGCCAGAAGAGATATGGAACATTATGCAGGCCACTAAGCTATTGACTGCTGAACAAGTCCAAGAAGATTACAAAGATGGTTCAACAGATTTTGTATGTCTTCTTTGTGAACGTCATCTCAATAGGTGGGAGTGTGGATCCAATTTAGCGTCTTCTAAGGAGATTTCCAGCTTCCCTCCAGCCCAAGCTGCAAGACAAGTTAGAGGAGTTGGAAAAGAAGCATAATCAAGAAAGTGACAAAATCAGGGTGAACAAACAGAAAACCAAATTTCACTTTGATTAGACTGCCAAATAATTGCCTGAACTGAGCATTGGAGCACCAATCAGAGTACAAAATTGCATGCTTTCAGCAAGAGTCAGCCTGTGTGGAGACTTGGGACCTGTGTAGAGCCATTGACACCTCAATCTTACGCGGTGAACGTGAATGACCAGATATATCGTTGGAATCGCAACATCTGTTCCTTCACACAGGCAACTGATCAGGAAGCTGTGATCTCACCATCTGCATGGAGTACAGGACAGCCATCAGTCCAAGATGGCAACAGCAACCTGCCACAGAACAATATTCCCCAGAGAAGTAACATCACCCTTTTAGCAGGTACCAGAGAGACTGCGCATGCATGCTGTTGGAAGACCTGCATGATTTAAACATTCTGTATGGACTGCATGTGCAGAGACTGACAAAAGTAAGACTGACTAAAATTAACACAGGTTTTGTTCACAAATGATTATTTTTGCTATCAGTCATGTATGTTGGGTACCTCTGTGCTGCAAATAGTAGTGCATGCAAGTTTGTTTGGTCTTTTATTTTTGTAAAAAGGCAAATGATTGGAGAAATGCACTTGTACATACTGTAATGGCTGATTTGCTGTAGTCATGTGATCTCTATCTTTGCTGTAACTTGCTTTTACTTTAGTTTGTGGCAGCCATTAAACACATTACTTGAAAGAAGGACCTTGTGTTTTTTGTTTATTAATTAAAGTAAAAATGTTGTGCTGTTCTCTTGCTTCCTCCACTTTCTTTCGTCCCTCTGTTCTCTTGCACTCAACTCCCTTTCCTCTTCCTTTCTTTTCTCATGTTGTTGTTTTCCTGTGTTGAGGCCTAAATGTGAGAATCCCATTCTGCTAGAACATCTTTGTCCTAGGCTAGTTCAAAGTACAGTTCCTCACTGACTGTTGTGCATGTTTTGACAGTGTTGACAATCCTCCGAGCTTTTCCATGTCGAATACGGCTTTCTGACAAGGACTCTGCTTCTGCAGTCGAAGAAGAGGTAAAGTTTACTGTTGTTCTTCTATTTAATGTTAAAAAAAACAAAGAACTGCAGGGTGCTGGAGATCTGCGACAAATATGGCATTATCTCTCTCTTCATAGATGTTGCCAGACCTGCTGAGTTTCTCCTGCACTTTCTGTTTTGGTTGTTCAAGTTTATTCCCATCTTTCTCAGTCTTAGGCAGAAAGCTCTGTGAGAAAGAAATTTAATATTTCATGTTGATGATCTATAATCAGGCTTCAGGGTGGGTGGCTAGCTGGCTGGAGGAACATCTGCACCAAGCCACCTCTCCTTCTGCCTTTCCCTGTACAACACCATTGCTGTAAACCAGACTGGAAGAGAGGGAAATACCAGGCTGAAAGGCTGCCCATCTTCAGATCCCACTTACATATGATTTCTACTCTCTCAGAATACCCCAGCAGGGGCAAACGAAGCTCATTGTTAGGTAAAGCCAACTCTTTACCCCATTTTCTGTCTGTTTTCCTGGTGATGAGGAGTTGGGGCCAAGACTCTGTATATGTCTGTTTGTCTCTCTCTCTCTCTCTCTCTGGCTGGCTGGCTGTCTCTGTTTCTTTTTCTTTTTCTTCCCATCCCTTAAATAAGAAAGCAAAAGTAAGCTTTTATTAGTTATCTTTGCGAATGGCACCTTTTTTTGGTTATTGTTTCAATTATTCATTGACACAGTCAATTTATTGAATTGGAATTGTTTTCTTTTTGAAAATCTCTGCCTTGGGAAACCTTAATCTTACTGAAATTTGCTGATGGCTCCCAACTGATAGCAAATTGAAATGTCCTCCCCACTCCCAAGTGAAAAAGTTGATAGTTTTGTTTTGTCCTCCATTTAATGTTTCTTCTTGATCAGAGTCATTGATTCTGGTTCCTATCCCCATCTTCCCAGTACTGTGAGAATTTTCCTTATTCTCTCATTCTACATCCAGTGCATTATTCCCCATCACGTCTACTAATTTTAGAGTGTCTATATCATCAGGCACATCTTCTCTTGCATATTCAGTAGTCACTCTCCAAAAAACTCTCTCTTATCCCAGCCCAGCTAGTCTTGCCCTTCCCAAATCATCATCTCATGAAAGCACAGCAGTTACTCAAACATTGCTTCTTCCAGAGATAATGATTTACATTACACTTCTATCCTCTAAGTTGTATACTCTATTTTAAATGACTAAATTCTTACATGGATAAATGAAATAAGTGTTAAAATAAGAGAAATGTGTAAAAAAAACCGAAAACTCGCTATTTACAGGATCTCCTATAGTGTACTTCCCGTGAGTGGAATTCTGGGTACTGTTTCCCAGGGTTGAAACTGCCCTCTGGACCATGAGAATTAGGTTCTCCCTAGTGCACACCCTAGGCAGTGGGATGCCACAGGGAGAGGCTGCAAGTCAGAATGTTAAGAGAAGTTGCACCAAAACAGTGCTGATCAGTTCGATACTGTAGTAAACAGCATCAAAGTGAATCTCGCGGTGCTCAGAGATTTCAGGCTGCAGTGACTTACTGATATTACAGTGAAACTATGCTAAACAGAGCAATGTTAAATGAGGACTTCTAATATTAAACATGTTATTAATGCATGGTGATGGTGTATCTTTTAACACGGTAATTACTGTGGGACTGCCAGAGCAACGTTGTTTGTTTCTCATTGGAGCCCCTTCATATTTTTTGAAATTCATTTGTGGGAGCAATGAAAATTGCAAAACCATTTCAACTGCCGTTCACCGGCTTGTGTGACATCACCAACATGCATGTCCTGGCCCTCGAACAGAAACTTCAGATCACAAATCCAACATTTATCCAACATCTGAAAACACACACACACACACACACACACACACACACACACACGTGTGCTGGTCTGGAGGTAGTTTGTTCAGTCTTGACTCACCTGACTTTGCATCTTCGTTGAACTGAAATCAATCTCTTTTCTACAGATTTGCCAGAACCTGTTCCTGCGGGGGCTGTCCTTGGTAGGTTGGTACCACAGCCACCCGTACACGCCTGCTCTGCCCTCCCTGCAAGACATCGATTCGCAGATGGAATATCAACTGAAACTACAGGGAACCACCAACAATTTCCAGCCCTGTCTAGCACTGATCTGTGGTAAAAACTTCATGATTCATTGATCTCTGGGTCTGCATTCAGGATATAAAAGATTAATACAATAATGTGGTCAATCCAGAGATATATCAGCCTGTGAATGATGTGTGGTGGCTGCAGTGCCTTGAGTCTGATGAGGAAAATTAGTCAGCATACCTGCATCTAGATGATAACCTCGAGCCATAGAGCATGGAAACAGACCCTTTGGCCCAACTCATCCATGCTGACCGTTAACTAATCCCATTTGCCTGCATTTGGCCCAAACCTTTCTAAACCTTTCTTATCCATGTATGTGTCTAGTTATCATCTTAAATGTTCTAACGGACTGGCTGAGGTCACAATGAAGGATTATCCTTCTCAACCTCTTCCCTTCCCTGAGGAGTGGTGACTCTTGGGTTAATCCACCACCCGTCATCTCTCCAATGAGAGAACAGCCCCACAACCTGATAAAACTATGGCAACTTTTTATCTCTCCCTCACAACTCCGTTCCTTCCCCATCAAACCAATCCCATTCTCTGGTCACTGCTGCAGCATGAATGAACCGTTCTCCACCTCAGCTGAGTTTATGATATGATCACTTCTTTACCTCAAGAACTGCCTGTTTCCACCGATACACACAGACTGCCTTCAGTCAATTTCTGCTGAAACCTTCAGCTGTCATTCTCAACTCAACTATCCTAATGCTTTCCTGGTCAGCCTCCATAAACTTAAACTTATTCTGAAATCTGTTCCTATGTCCTTGTACAAACTTCTCTTCACCAATCACCCTTGTATTTGCTGTCTTATATTGACCCCAGCTCCATGAGCATTTCTAATTTTAATATGAGTTCACATATTTTGTCTTTATCTTCCCAAGCTTTAACTTCTTGGGGGCACAGTGGTTAGCACTGCTGCCTCACAGCGCCAGAGACCCGGGTTCAATTCCCGCCTCAGGCGACTGACTGTGTGGAGTTTGTACATTCTCCCCGTGACTGTGTGGGCTTCCTCCGGGTGCTCCGGTTTCCTCCCACAGTCCAAAGATGTGCAGGTCAGGTGAATTGGCCATGCTAAATTGCCCGTAGTGTTAGGTGAAGGGGTAAATGTAGAGGAATGGGTGGGTTGCGCTTCGGTGGGTCGGTGTGGACTTGTTGGGCCGAAGGGCCTGTTCCCACACTGTAGGGAATCTAATCCTTCTTCAATCTTTCAATCATTGCAAGAGTTAAGCTTCCACCCCCTCCCTAATTTCAAACTCTGGCCTCTTGCATACTCCCTAATGTCCAGCCAATTGAGCTTTCAAATATATCAGCTCTAAGGTCTGGCATTCTGTCCCTAAAATTATCTGCTCTCTTTCACCCTGTAAAGTACATCTTAAAACCGATCGCAAAGGAAGTTTATCTTCTCTCCCCAGACGTCTGTTTTGGGAAGGTCCATTTCAATCCGATTGCAGTGATGATCTGTCTTTCAATGATTTTGTGCATTTTAAAAGGTGTTGTAAAACTGAGTAATTTGTAAAGCATCACGCTAAGCTAAATTAAGCACAGCCCTTCCCTCTAATATGCACAGATCCAAAGCTTCAGTGTATACATAGATATAGAGGTTTACAAAATTATGAGGGGCATGGATAGGATAAATAGACAAAATCGTTTATCTGGGGTCAGGGAGTCCAGAACTAGAGGGCATAGGTTTAGGGTGAGAGGGGAAAGATATAAAAGAAACCTAAGGGGCAGCTTTTTCACACAGAGGGTGGTATGTGTATGGAATGAGTTGCCAGAGAAAATGGTGGAGGCTGGTACAATTGCAACATTTAAAAGGCATCTGGATGGGTATATGAATAGGAAGGGTTTGGAGGGATATGGGCTGGGTGCTGGCAGGTGGGACTAGACTGGGTTGGGATATCTGGTCAGCATGGATGGGTTGGACCGAAGGGTCTGTTTCCGAGCTGTACATCTCTATGACTATATATGTTGACCTGTATAGTCAAACAGGCCACTGGGATTCCTGATGATGGGCTTTATTTTCCTGCTCCTTGGATGCTGCCTGACCTGCTGTGCTTTTCTAGCACCACACTCTCAACTCTAATCTCCAGCATCTGCAGTACTCACTTTCACCCACTGGGATTTGTTGCTTAGGTGCACATGAGAAATATTCGTTCCAAAATGCTGGTGCCAGAGGAAGCTGAAATTTATGTCCTCAAAAGTATCTTATCTTCTTGTGGGGGGCGGGTGCAAAAGAAAGCTATTTTATGTACTGTAGTTGGCAGGACAGTCCTAACCTGCAGAATTGCAAGTGACCATAGGAACAAGTAAAATTAACAGAACAAACCAACATGACAATCAAGATAAAAAAGGGAATGAAAATCTCAAAGGTTTGGAATGGGAGGATGGACTCCAACTAGGCCCTGGTGGATTATGGTGGTCACAGTGACCAAAGTTACTCTTTAAATCCTGAAATCTAGTCTGGACAGGAGACAGATTGTGGTCCTAATAGTAAGTATTTCTGCGTTATTGTACTTATTAATTCCTGGGAGGGGTAAATATCCTAATGGTCTCTCGCTTGACTTTAAGGGCCGTATCATCAAGGAAGCACTGACTTGGAATCCAAAATTGCTCCGTTCTGGGTTCTGCCTCCCCCAGAGGTAAGTGACCCATCTCTCACCATGTTTTCTTAGATGGTTATTGTCAGAATTCCCCAGTAACATCACAACGTCCGCTTACTGCTAAAGCGACTCAGAAAGTTAATCTGCGATTGCTGTCAATAGAAGTGAGGCTAGAAGAGGACAGCAGGTCAGACAGCGTCAGGGGAGCAAGTCAAGGATGAAGGGTTTTGGCCCAGAACATTGGCTTTCCTGCTCCTCGGATGCTGTCTGACCTGCTGTGCTCTTCCAGCTTCACATCTATTGACTCTGACTTTAAGCATCTGCAGTTATCACTGTCTCCTGTGATTGCTGTGTTCTGTCTGTAACCTGTCTGTAGACTGGAATCATCACATAAGTCCTCTAAAGATGAGCCTTGATCCATGTAGAAGCTGAACCTGGCCTACCATGAATATAGATGGGGAGTGTGACTGATCCCACTTTCTTACCCTGATCTTCTCCCATGAGTCAGTTGAAGCCTCAATCTCTTTTGCCTCCCTCTCAACACTGGAACTGCACAGTGGGTAGGAGTAAAAACTGTTGAGGGTGCACTTAATGCTGCCCTGCTCCTGTAAGTCGACTACTGAAGGCAGGAGGAACTTAGAGGCATCTGTCAATTTGAAAAGTCTTGAGCAGCACTTATTCTGTTCCACTTAGCCAACTGAGATTTAAGACCACTGAATTTGTACAGATAATGCTGCTGAGTCTAATAACTCAATCCTTCTAATAGTGCATTACCTCAGTATCACCTCTTCCTGTGTCCTCCATCGGTGATGTATAGAGTAAAACAACAGAAAGAGTTTTATACATCAGAGTTAATTTCTATAGTTATTACTTTAGGGATTGGAATCAAACCAGAATTTCCCTCTCTGGATATATTTAACATCTCAAAGGTTCAAGTTGCAAAACAGTACTGTTTGCAGCAGTGAATCACTCAATATTCTATAAAAAATTACCAGGAGATGCAGAAAATTTTTCATGAAATTAAACTTTAATCATGCAAAATCAAAGCTGTGGGAGCCAGCAAAATGTCTTCCCTGACTTCCCACAAACTCTTTGTTCTCTTATACAGTTGTTCTTCCCGCGCTTATTAGATAATATTAGCATAGCCAATCATGCTGGCTTGCTTTGTTTTTCTAAACTAATAATCGTCTGCCACACTGGTTCCCTCTGTCACACTTAACCTATCACATTATAACACCATCATCTTCAGCATTAGCTCATCTCCCAGTGATTTAACTAGCCTATCACAATGCACTACCATTATCTGTTACTGGAGCCCTGTAAGATGATTCTGGGCATGCATTGCAACACTAAGTTATCTACATTATTGCCATAATAACTTCCATATGAGCAACTGTTTGGCCTGAGGCTCTTAACTTTAAAGTAAACATTATTTGGTTTGGAAAATAACACTTTTCTGGAGGTTCCTGATGATGGATTAAGTGAAAATGTGCAGCCCCAGGTAATTACTAACGGACACTATCAAATGAATCTTCATTTAATTCATGTAACTAATTTTAGAATTGCAGAATCCAGTTCTCACGCTCATTGTGTGACACGAGAGAGTCATTTATCACCAGATACGCTTCTGCTGTCTCTGAAACCCGATGGATTTGTGACAGGGAAATCGCACGAAATCTTAAATGTTTTTGAGGATTAGCAAATTCCTCAAAAAGGAAATGTAGCTGTTGCTTTATTATATGGATTCCTAGCAGAATTTGCATTTGCATTTGCATAACACTTTGCAGGACATCTGAAAGAACTTCAAATATTTTAAAGTGTATTCACTGTTGAATCGCCTCAATGTAATAACCAACATGCACAGTAAGATCCCATAAACAACAATCTGATAACCTGGTCTAGTAGGACTTGGTGAAAAGAGGCATTCACTGTTCTTCTAATAACCTTTCACATTGATCTGACTGGACAAATCTCACAAACCTCACATCTTAAAGATGCCACATTTGAGAAGAACCTGCAGTCTCCCTACTGTACAAGGTACCAGCCTGAATTAGGTGCTTTATGAATCAGCACAATACATCTCACACCAGGAAGTGAATGTGAAAATTTATGGATTGTTGTAAAACATTGTAGAACTGAAGGACAAGTCATTGGACTTAAAAACTCAACTGTTTCTGTCTCCATAGATGCTGGCAGATCTGCTCAGTTTCTGCAGGACTTTCTGTTTACATTTGAGATCTCCAGCATCTGCAATATTTTGACTTTATTGGATTGAGGTCCTTTACTGCTTCTCCCAGCCTGGTCTATATGTGACTCCAGGCCCATGCTAAGTGGTTGACTGTTAAAGCCCTGGGGTCAACTTGCAATGGGCAATCTATAACTAACTGGCCAATACCACTCCCATAAAACAAACAAGCAACAACAAAAGCCACAGAGTAGATTTACAGAGGTAGAGCTCCTGTGGTGCAGTGGTAGTGTCCCTGCCTCTGAACCAGAGGACCTGAGTTCAACCTGCTCCAGAGGTATGTCATAACACATCTGAACAAGTTGATTAGTAGTATCTGTATCAGGGAGAAACTGGGGCAGATATTGGGGAGTGATGGGAGATAATGTTGTTTCAATTTGAGGAATTTTTATCGTGTGAACAGAGAAACTATTGGCAGTAAAGTAAAATCAAGAACTGTGGGTGCTGGAAATCTGAAAATAAAATACACATTGTTGAAGGAACTCTGCAGGTCTTGGAGCATCTGTGGAGAAAAAGCAAAGTGGACATTTCAGGTCCAGTAACCCTTTTTATTGCAAAGTTTTTCTTTGTAAATGTTCTTGAATGGAATGCAGGCAGTACTGTTGTGCTCATTCCTAATTGTCTTGAACTAAATGCTGGACCATTTCAGAAGGAAGGTAACCACTCTACTGTGGTCTGGGGTCATATGCAAACCAGACCAGGAACAGATGGTAGATTTCATTCCCTACAAAACACTATTAAAACAGATAGGGTTTCAATTATAGTTTCGCGGTCATGATGTGGAGGTGCCGGTGTTGGACTGGGGTGAACAAAGTTAAAAATCACACAACACCAGGTGATAGTCCAACAGGTTTATTTGGAAGCACTAACTTTTGGAGTGCTGCTCCTTCATTAGGTCAAGTAAGAGGAGGAAGGAGCAGCACTCCAAAAGCTTGTACTTCCAAATAAACCTGTTGGACTTTTGTCTGGTGTTGTTCGATTGTTAACCTGATTTTATAATCATCATTAAGTCTAGCTTTCAATTCCGGAATGGTGGGATTTGAACTTGTAGCCCCCGAGCATTGGTCAAGGCCAGTCACATTACCACTTCTGATGTTACCTCCCCCGACAGTATTATTGGGGCTCCTGTTATTGTGCCCTGGGATGAAGGTAACCCCTGTAATAACCTTAAAAGGAATTGAGAAATACTTGTAGAAAGTAAAATTAAATTTATGTAATGGGAATAAACAAGGAGCTTTCAGTGAGCTAGCACAGACACAGTGGGCCAAATAACCCAGATTGAGTGCTAGTTTGGGTCAGAGGTCAAAAGTTTATGCTTCAAATCCATTCTCATAATTTGGATCATTTTGATGCTGAGGGATGAGATGTTAAACCAGAATGTGGAAGAGTGAAGCTATAATATCATTTCATGAACATTTATCCCTGAAGACAATACCATCACAACAGATTACATTTCTCTCATTGCTGACTGTGGCACCTTGTACTGTTCAACTTGTTGCTGGTTTTGTCCTCTGACAACAATGACCACACTTCAGAAATATCCCGTTACCTCGGGGCATGAGTATGTTACATAAAGTTTGGACTTTCCATTCTTTTCATGCTATAAAACTCTATGGGTTAGAAATACAACTTGTGGTAATCTATTCTGCCCTTGAAAAATGGTGGTTAACATTCAGTTTGGGGGAGACTGCTTGTTGCCATATTTGTACAAGCAGTCTGCATGTTTGTAAATTGCATGCGACTGCTTAAATTTGCAAATTAGGTCCCTATGCAAGTCTCCCCCAGCCGGTGGGGTAAGGTTTGACTGGCTGATGGCATGTAGCTGGCCATGGATTCAGTTTGGACCTCGTGTCTGCAGGAATCACTCAGTGAAATCGTGGCTGCACTGATCACAGCCGGTTTTGGTTAGGAGAGGAAGTTCTCGGTCTAACTCCATTCTTGGGTTGAGTAGTTATCCTGTGTCCATGGGACATTGTGATGTAGGACTATCAGCATCTGTTGGGACAAGGTGAGGGTTTGGGCTTCTTAATGCTGACAGTTTAAGTAAAGTCTCCATTTATCGCAGGTCTGTGTATCATCAATCCATTTTCATTTCTTTTAGCAAAAACCCAATGATTATGGCATTCCCATGGAAGTGGAGATGACCTACGTGCAGGATACATTTCTAACCTCGGATGTCCTACATGAAATGGTACTTGTTTTTTTTTGTAATGCCTCGACTTCGGTTTGTTTCACAAAACAAAAATGTACCTTTTGGACATTGATCAATGTTCTTCAGCGTTTTTGCCCGGCCATTGCAAGCTGTGTAATGACCCACTGGGATGCTGTTACAAACTGAATGTGATTGAGACTCAAATGATCGTGTGGCTTATAATACACACGTTGTCTGAAAACTCCATCCTGACAACATCCCATTCCAATTTCTCACCGAGTGACTCTAGAAATTGAATTTCAGCATCGGGGCCTATCTCACAATGACTGTCCTGAACTAAAATACTTCAGCGTGATCCCATCCTTCAGGAGTCTCCTTAAAAGCAATTTGCCCAACAGTGCATTCTGGCTGGCCCTCATCTTGTTCCATTTTCCCTCACAAGGATATTGCCAGGGTTGAAGAATTTGAGCTATAGGGAGAGGCTGAACGTGCTGGGGTTGTTTTCCCTGGAGCGTCAGAGGTTGAGGGGTGACCTTATAGAGCTTTACAAAATTGAGGGGCATGGATAGGATAAATAGACAAAGTCTTTTTCCGGGGGTGGGGAAGTCCAGAACGAGAGGGCATAGGTTTAGGATGAGAGGGGAAAGATATAAAAGGGACCTAAGGGGCAGCTTTTTCACAGAGGGTGGTGTGTGTACGAAATGAGCTGCCGGAGGAAGTGGTGGAGGCTGGTACAATTGCAACATTTAAAAGGCATTTGGATGGGTATATGAATAGGAAGGGTTTGGAACGATATGGGCCAGGTGCTGGCAGGTGGGACTAGATTGGGTTGGGATATCTGGTCAGCATGGATGAGCTGAACTGAAGATTCCATGCTGTGCATCTGTGACTCTATGACGATGACTCCTGTTCCTTGTTCTCACTCCAGTTAAAGTGCTTTCTGAGTAGCGCCAATGTGAACCAGTGGTGTGAGGGAAGCAGCAGCCATTGGGAGTATGTACAATTGGAATAGTCTTGCCTTTTTGAATTCAATGCAAGTGAGAACTCAAATGGGCCTATTCCGATTTTGAAGAGTGGAGCGGAAACCACTAAAGTATTTGATTTTTAGCAATAAAGAAATATCAATAGCAAACACATTGCATAAAATTAAAATAAAGGGCCATTCATTGAGCGGACTGATCATCCAGAGAAGAAAATTTACCGGAAACACAATGAGTCACTTATGAAACTGCATAAATAACCAAAGACGCTTCAAAGATCTAAATATACAGATGTACATCCACATGCACACAAAATTTCCATGTATTCACATTTCAGTCCTTTCAAACTTTCACTTTGTTCTGATTCTATTTTACAGACGTATGTGACTTCCAACTTAACTGCAAACTATTAACTGTGAAAGAATGTAATTTACTTGAGCCTGTTCTATTGTAACAAGTATTGACTGTAAATAATACATAAAATCATAACTATTGCAGGGACATGGTAATGCATCATGTGAACCATATTACACATTACTCAAAGAAATGCATTTTACACAGATCCTGTGCAAAGTGTACGTTCTCATTATTCTCCCATCAGTACCATAAGTCTAAAATTGTGAATGCAGAATGTTTATTCATACTAATGCAGAAGTCTCAAAAGTTAATTGTAGTTTGGGGGGAGTGTTGGTGGCAACGTATATGTGGTCAAGGCAAATGGTTCATGTCGCATGTCAAATATTCTTGCAGCAAATGTGCACCTGCCTCACGGAAACCCACCATGTTTTCCTAAGTTTTCAGGAACATTTCAGTAGTGCCCTCTCCTCCCACCTAGTGGCCAGCTTCTGCAAGTGCATGTAAACTCAAAGTAGTTGCTAAAAAGCTTCCGATATTCCCCTCACTGTCAGATAAGTTAAATTATAGTTACCAACACCACTGGTTGCCTCACATTGTAACACATCTTTAAGATTGTTTGGGAACTGGGAAAGTGGGTACAGATGTGATCTAGAGTCATAGTATAGAGCTCTATAGCAAACACCCTTCGGTCCAATTTGTCACTGCTGACCAGATGTCCTAAATAAATCTAGTCCCATTTGCCAATATTTGGCCCATATCCCTCTCAGCACTTTCTATTCATGTGCCTATCCAGATGTCTTTTAAATATTGTCAATGTACCAGCCTCCACCATTTCCTCTGGCAGCTCATTCCATACACACACCACCCTTTGCGTGGAAAAGTTGCCTCTTAGGTCCCTCTTGAATCTTTTCCCTTTCACTTTAAACCTATGCTGAAGGGTTCTGGACTCTGGAGAAAAGACTTTGGCTATTCATCCTGTCTATGATTTGATAAACCTCTATAAAGTCACCCCCACAGCCTCTGACTTATAAGACAATCAGAGGGTTAGATAGGGTGGACAGTGATTTTTTTTTCCTCAGATGGTGACATAGATTTAAATTGGGAGGTGATAGATATAGGACAGATGTCAGAGGTAGTTTCTTTACTCAGAGTAATAGGGGCGTAGAATACCCTGCTGGCAGCAGTAGTGGACTCACCAACATTAAGGGCACTTAAATGGTCATTGGATAAACATATGGATGGACTAGTGTAGGTTCGACGGGCTTTAGATTGGTTTCACAGGTCAGCACAAAATCGAGGGCTGAAGGGCCTGTACTGCACTGTAATGCTTTATGTTCTATTCATTCAATGAATCAATCTTTGGTGTCATTCATTCATTCGTTCATTGATTCAATCTTTGTATTCATTCTTTCCTTCATTCAATGAATCACTTTTTGCATTCATTCAATGAACCAGTCTTTGAAGGCATTCATTCAGTCAATGAATGAACTGTTGCATTCATGCATTCATTGATTCGTTCGTTCAATGATTCAATCATTACATTAATTCTTTCTGTCAAAAAAATGTATAGATTTGTTCGTTCATTCAATGAATCAACAGCGAGATCTTGGGGGTCCATGTACATTCATCCCTCAAAGTTGCCACCCAAGTTGATAGGGTTGTTAAGAATGTGTATGGTATTCTGGCTTTCATTAATAGGGGAATTGAGTTTAAGAGCCGTGAGGTTTTGCTGCAGCTCTATAAAACCCTCATTAGACCACACATGGAATATACTGTCCAGTTCTGGTTGCCTCATTATAGGAAGGATGTAGATGCTATGGAGAGGTTGCAGAGGAGATTTACTAGGATGCTGCCTGCTTTGGAGGGCTTGTCTTTGGAGAGAGGTTGAGTGAGTCCGGGCTTTTCATACTAGAGAGAAGGAGAAAGAGAGGTGACTTGATAGAGGCGTACAAGGTAGTGAGAGGCATAGATAGAGTAGACAGCCAGAAACCTTTCCCCCAGGGCAGAAATGGCTGTCACGAGGGGTCATAATTTTAAGGTGATTGGAGGAAGGTGTAGAGGAGATGTCAGAGGTAGGTTCTTTACACAGAGAGTGGTAGATGAGTGGAATGCACTGCCAACAGTAGTAGTAGAGTCAGAGACATTAGGGACATACAAACACTGCTGGACAAGCACATGGCAGTAAATTGAGGGGTGTGTAGGTTAGGTTGATCTTAGATTAAGATAAATGCTCGGCACAACATCATGGGCCGAAGGGCCTGTACTGTGCTGTACTGTTCTATGTTCATCTGCCACCCCTCAACCCATTGTCCCGTCTGATCAAGGTCCCATTGTACTCTGAGATAACTTTCTTCATTGTTCCATGCAGATATGATCTTGTTGATCTTTAAGGGGCCTTATCCTCTCCTTAGTTACTTTTTTGCCCTTAATACAATTGTAGAATCACTTTGGATTCGCCTGAACCCTATTTGCCAAAATGATCTCGTGTCCCCTTTTTGCCCTCCTGATTTCCCTCTTGAGTATTCTTTTTAATCATTTTTAATAAATTGCGGATTTTGTTGAAATTCCCTTGACAGATGCTTTTGTTGGAATATTACAAAACAGCTCCAGACATTGTGAAATTCAAAGACAAATGGAATGAGGACACAACATATTTGGAGAAAGTTAAAGTAAGTTGGCTTTTATTCCTTGGATATTCTGAAAGTAGTTAAAGATTCCAGATGTTGTTTTTTTGGCTTCCACGTGTGTCTCAGACCGCAGAGAACCAATCTGGAATGAAGAAAGGCTGATGTGGGATTTCACACTAATGGAAATCATCAGTAAGCCTTGTCTGGCACTGGCTCTGCTACTACAAAGGTTTCCTGGAGAAGTATTTTCCAAAACTAAATACAACGATTTCCCGTGGTTGAGCTTTGGCTTGTAGGTAATTCCAATCGGTGCTTTTATTCGGAACTTTAATGTCCCCAGTAGTTTTTCAAGAGCCCTAAAAAGCAGTTATTGCAACTTGGTGGAATGGCTACATCTTAATCATTTTTTTTCCCCTTTGTGTTAAAGGGATCCCTGGCCAATAAGACACCAAAGGACCAAACCTTTGTCAAAGTTCTGGAACACATTTATAACCAGCTGAGTGCCTGCAGTTAGTTAACTTCATTTGGATTCTTAGCATCTGAGAAATGGAACGAAGCTGGGAAAAAAAGAAGGAATGGAGGAAGGTGAATGTGGAAATTATTCAGAAGAGATCAGGATCAGATTGGAATGTGATTGTTCAGTGTTTCCTGTTTTAAATAGTCTTTGTGTTAGAGACAAACAAATTTGCCTCAAAATGGTTGAATGTTGACACCGATTTCAGTTCGTAGAATGTTGGTATCTAGTTTCACAATTGAATGACAGCTAGAATGCAAAACGTTAAACATGGAGACCTTCTGAGACACTACATTTAAGTAATGAATTTAAGAATGTTTTGTGAATGATTTTGTAAAAGCTCACTTCCACAATATCTGTGTGTGTTGTGTACTTTCACAAGTTTGTAGAATGAACTGGAATCCTGTTGGTGAGTCCGACAAAAAAGACTAGATCCCTGGTTGGAAGCCTGTCATGGCAGTGTGGAAATAGGGAAATTGGTAAAAAGAACATTACAAAGCTGCAGGGATGTACTGAAATGGTTTTTGTCACTGAGGGTACATGTGATAGGATGGCTGCAAAATCTGAAGAGGTTCTGCCTTCTTAAAAAGAATTGTTTACTGGAAAGTTAAGCATCTACACAGGTTCAACCTGAGATGCATTAGACTGACACAGAATAGCTGGTGGAGAGTCTCACCTCTTTGTGCCCCTTTGCACATGAAATGGAGGAATTATGAGAAGTACCAGCAATCTCATGCTGTTGAGAATGCCAATGTACGGAACCCGCCTTGGAGATTGGAAGCTTTCCAACTCTGTGTGGTCTCATTTAATTATTTGTACTTTCTCCAGTAAAAATTAGAATCCAATTACTCATAAATGCACTTGGAGAAGTGGTGAATTTAGACCTTGCCTCCTTGTTTTTCCTTTGATCCTTTTGCATCTTGTTAATTGGGGTTCACACTCCTTGGCTGGCCAGTTGAGCACTGCTGGCAGTAGAAATTTAGCATTGCTCCCTCTCCTTCTACTACCTATTGATTTTTTTGTTTTTGTTTTTTGGGAACAACCAGAACGTCACTTCACTGGGACTGTCCAATTCAGCATGGAAAGAGAAAGGGCTCAATTAAAATGACAGAACCAACATGGCTTCCCTTTTCCCATGAGCAACTGGCAGGGGTCCTATTAGCTGCCGTGAGTGGTGGGTTTCAGACCAGGAGATCACAGTTCAGAGAATTTGAAGTACACGCCTATGTCTCATCAGTATTGACATTTTCCTGTGTAGTTTTTCCACAAGACTCTCTTTAGGCTAGTTGCAAAGTTAGTAAAAAAAAATCATGTCTGAAAAGCTGGGATCCATGCTCTTGCCTTATCTAGTTGCCAAAATGTAATGATAGTAGATTGAGACTGTCCTAAGCTGACTGTGTTTTAGTGAGTCAGATTATAGTGTTGTAGGACATTCAGGTCTTTTCTGTTGTGGGCCATTGGGTGCTTCTTATTACAAGAAAAATGCATAGTAGGTGCTTTATAAAATGTAAATACCTCACGTACAATAGGAAAGAAAATGTGCAAGTTTTGCAAGTATTCAGCAAGTCCTCTTACTGGTAAGTAAAACACGAGCCTGTCATCTTTTGAATTTCGAATTGAATTAACAGATTTGCTGTCATCAGTTAGTCGTATTGACGCACTAACATTTGATCCAGAGATGAAAAAAACAGGCTCCATCAGGGTGTATTGCTGATCTTGCCCAAGGTTGCAATAAATTGGCCTCCCCTCAGCTTGAAGTGTGTGTGTGTGAGCGCACTATTTGATAAAATTTCATGGACATTCACTGTCACTTGGATAAGGCACAAGAGGTTTCCTGGCACAGGATTAATGTTTTCCACAGGGAGAAGTGGGAGAGGGAGTTAAAGCTCTGGTTCCATCTAAAATGCTAGCAACCTTCGAAATTATCACAGTCTTTTTAACAAGACTTTGTGAACCAGTTCAAACAGTCTTTGCGCTGCAAGACATTCTTATCTTTTGCATTCTTGGTTCATGAACACACTGTAGTCCACTGTCTTAACTATTAATCTTAATGAATCACGACCACACCCCCAACAGTATCCGTCACAAAGCTACTAAAAACTTGCACATAAGAGCTGCTGTGGTGTAGTGTTAGTGTCCCTATCGCTGGACCAACCCCCACTCAGTGCACCAACATGGCTGGTGTGTAATAAGCAATGGTGCGGGGTTTATGTGTTCCCCCAGAAATAACCATAAATTCCAAAGCCATAATGTCTTAGGAAAGTATAAGCTGACCACTAGATGACACTGCCGCATTTGTTTTTTTTTCTGTTCTCTTGTGGTTGCAGTTTCGTCACTGTGAGGGGGTGAAAGGAAACAAATTTGCCTGTTCTTCAGCAATTATGGTACCACCGTTTGTTTGGATTGGCCTTCACAGGGCTGGGGTTTCCAAACATCAAAGGCTTGCTGCGAGCAAGTGAATAAATAACCAGTGTCACCATTGTACCTAGTTGTTTTAGTAATACAGTTGATGTTTACTTATGGACACGAGTCCCTGTCTTGGAGCAAATCCATGGTATAAACACATGGGGAAAGAGTCCTCCACTGAGTGAAACTACTTTTGCCAATAAACTGCTGCTGTTCGGAGTTAGGTTTCCAATCACTAACCTGGAAATGCTTAATGCAGTATTATTGAAATTCCTTTTGAGTTATCTTAACGTTGGGGAAGTTAACTGGTTAGCACCCATGACAAAAGAACATTAGAAGCAGGTTTACAGAAACAGCACCCCTTGTGGTCGAAATGGCCCAGAAATCCTTCGACGGAAACCGATTTATTTCGTGTGTCACTGTTGTGACTATTGATAGTGTTGGAATCAACAAAACACAGAGATGGATTCAAAGCTTTAAACCTTTGAATAATGCAAGATGTTTGTTAGAATTTCCTCAACAGACAAGGTTTTGCATCAGAATGCATGATCAGAAATTTGCCCAATTGTATGATGTCTGTAATTTCAAGCCTTTGATTTTTTTTTCACACGAGCAATGGACAAGGCCATAACAACTAGTCTGGCACTGTTAAAGATGGCATCTATGATGCCTGAAAGTTGCAGGAGTGGATTTAGAGAACAGAAAAAAAATTCATTTTCAATCTACGGAGAAAGGGGTGGCACAGTGGCTCAGTGGTTAGCACTGCTGCCTCACAGCGCCAGAGACCCGGGTTCAATTCCCGCCTCAGGCGACTGACTGTGTCGAGTTTGCACATTCTGCCCATGCGTGGGTTTCCTCCCACAGTCCAAAGATGTGCAGGTCAGGTGATTTGGCCAGGCTAAATTGCCCGTAGTGTTAGGTGAAGGGGTAAATGTAGGGGTATGGGTGGGTTGCGCTTCGGCTGGTTGGTGTGGACTTGTTGGGCCAAAGGGCCTGTTTCCACACTGTAAGTAATCTTAAAAAAAATGCTGCATCAACAGAAAATAACAATTTGATTTTAGTAATCACATTTACCTTTCGACGAAAGTATTAGAAGCCACTTTGGTTGGTTTGACATGTTAAGAACAAATAGCCTCTGCTCAAAAAGACATAGCAGTTACACTTTTTGATCTTAAATGGGGATGGGGAGGGATCACTACTTTAGCAGCAGAACGATGCGATTTACACAGTGTAACGCTCCTGTTCCAAGTGTGAAGGACACAACATGGGATTTATCAATTACTTAAAAGACTTTGCAGACCTGCCCATCTATTATACTTTACCGAATCAGAGTTGCAGGTCAGATTTTCAGTCTTTATCAACTTTGGTTAATACATCAACCTACAGCCATTTCTCAGGAGCTGCAGGAACATAACATTCACTTAAAATGATTTGACTCATGGAATTCTTATCTGTTTGTAATTTATATTGTGACTACATATGTGCCACTTATGTCCATGTTTCTGAACATGTGATTGTATTTTTGTGTTTTTTATTGTAGCACTTTAGAGAAGTATCACCAATTTGTAGGGAAGAAATAGTTTTATTTCTCAATCACTACAAATATCTGTATCATGCAAACCAGGTATTTTTGAGTTTGATTTAGTTATATATTTAGAATTGAGGACGATCCAGTCAGGGTTTCCAGTCCATAACCTAACCCTTATTAGAATGTTTGAGTGGAAATCAGGCAATCCTGTGCATGAGCAATTGTCCTGCTATCACTCACTGCCTAGATTTAAAGAAAAATGATAACAATTGATGTTAGGAATTTGAGCAAATGGAGGGTTTCATGGGACGATAAAAGGAAAACACATCCGGGGGAGGGAAAAAAACTTGGATCTTCAACTGTTGAATTAGAAAAGTTAATTAGAACAGATATACAAACACATTCATATCAGAACTGATTTTTAATATTTTTGATAAGTTTAATTTTTCTACTTAATTTATCAGTTTAATTTACTTCCTGAAATTTATGGTTTATAAATTATGGACTGCCAATGGGGACACTCAGGTTTTCATTTTGTCTGTTTCTTACTGCAGCTGTGCCTGCCCCTTTCAGTGTTGGGACAATTCCATCAGTGGTCAAAAGGACACGCTTAGAACTGGTGGTATTTATGTTGAAGTGTCAAGCCACTAATACTCAGGATTTGGAGTGTGGAGTTTGATCTTTGACTGAGGGTGTTTCTTCCACCTCTTCTTGATAAGTCAGTAAATTGTGGAAAAGTTAATGATTTCCTAGTCTATTATGTCAGTAGCCCTTAACAGGAAGGTAGCAGTGCAAGGGACACTACAGTTAATTCTCAACTTTGGAATAGGGAGGGAGACGAGTCGCAGAAATCAGTGAAGGTCACTGTTACTTTAATTAGAAGGTTCGAAAGCAGTGGAGGAGAGGATCAGTCTTAGCAACGAAGCCAGGTTTAGGTGAAGCATGACAACTTGGATGATATAGCACAGCGAAAGCAATCTTTTGTGGACCTAATGTTCAGTAAGAGATGGCATTTGCAGCCATTGAGGAAATAACTTGTGACTGAGGTGCAACAGGTCTCAACTCTGTTTTCACATTAACCAGCTGAAAGTAAAGCTGGTTTGGTACTAATCAGCCTGACACCAATAATGTCAAACTATATCTTTAATAGGTTGCCTGGAATTTGATGACTAGTTTTTTTTTAAACAACCTAGGTGTTGCTTTAATGTTTAACACATTAATTAAACTCTCCAAGTTTCAAGTTACTCTCTAGTTGATCCCAAAAGAATATAGATGAGAAATAAAATATCAAGAGCTAACTGAGTGAACCTTGAGATGGTTCAGAGACTGTTCACCACATAGTAAAGTGGAAGATATTTGAGATGTCTCTTTATCCAGGTACGTGATATTCAAGCAAGAGTCTGCCAGAATAGCTATTTAACTGGTCATAAAGGCTCCTTGTGAAATATGGTTGGGATAGTTAGTGTATTTGATGCTAGTGCACAGAACAATCCTTAATGAAGCACAAATCAGGTGCTCTCATTCAGAGGTCATAGAAGGCAGATTTAAAAATATTGCACATTCTAAGGTGTTGGAACATTTTAGGAAACGTGTCTTTCAGTCTAATTTTCCACTGCGTTATTAATGCTGAAACTTCAGTCCTCCCAGCATCAAGCTGACTCAGCTGTATGAGTACAGAAATTAGAAAGGTTATGGCTTAGGACGTAATGCATCATATTTGTTACTGCACTGCATCTTAGAGGAGGATAGGGGCTTTAAAACATCATATTTTCAAGTCATGGCAGAAACAGGATTGTGGCTTTTTGTTACTGAATAGACCAAGTGAATTTAATGTAAAAGTGCTGTAAATATTCCAACGGTTTTAAAGAATTGCAATTATGTTGAAAACCCAGATGTAGACTTTTTAAATCTCAAAATATAATTTTTAAGTTTTAGTTTTCATTAATAAAATGATTTTGAAAATCTGAACTGGAGTTGCATTTACTTTGAGACACCTTGTGGACTGTATTTAATTGCATTGCCAAGACTGATAACCTGAGAGACAGCAAACTCAAACCCATGGTATTGAGCCACATACAACAGTGACTTGTACAAAACTAGAGGGCCAATACACTGAATAAAACTTACAGAAAACCTTATTTTTCCTTGTGAATTGGAAATTTGGACTTCACCCAGTTTGCTCTTCTACTTAGTAATTTTTTCCAGCTGTCTGTCCTGATTCCTGGAAACTAATGGCGCTTAATGTAGCTAGACATTCCAGCCAGCAGTACATGCAAAGAGGCCCTGATGTATTTCAGTTTTCCCAAAAGAGTTGTTTTTAAATATATGGAAGGTTGGAACTTTAACAAAATTGATGTTAGAATCGAGACTCGTGATTGATACTCCATTTGTGGTTTCTACACAATGGTTTTAGTGGTAAGTGAACTACCCGGAGTGAAAGTGACCCAGAAAGATCTCCTGCGCATTGCTACTCCATACTGAGTCAACAATACAAACGAGGGAACAAACACAAAAGGCTGAAGAGTCAGAACAAGTCTGCAGCATTTGATAAGACATTTTGAAATTCTCAGTCAAGTCAAACAGGGTTGTGTTCTGGCACTTAAACTCTTTGGTAGAATCTTCTCTTTGCTGTTGTTAGATGCCTTCAGTTGATCAACAGGTGGTATCTATTCCAAAGCGACAGCTTCCGTGACTGAAATGCCAGAGCCTTTTCAGAATGTTACTCTATGTTGGTAATGCTGTATTTTATTCTGCGGAACACGTTCAGCACCAAATGGACAGATTACCTCATGGCGGTAAGGAGTCTGATTGCATCATCATCAAAGCAATTGTGCCTTTGTTATAGAACATAGAACAATACAGCACAGAACAGGCCCTTCAGCCCACGATGTTGTGCTGAACATTTATCCTAGATTAAGCACCTATCCATGTACCTATCCAATTGCCGCTTAAAGGTCACCAATGATTCTGACTCTGCCACCCCCACAGGCAGCGGATTCCATGCCTCCACCACTCTCTGGGTAAAGAACCTACCCCTGACATCCCCCCTATACCTTCCACCCTTCACCTTAAATTTATGTCCCCTTTGTAACACTCTGTACCAAGGGAAAAAGTCTCTGACTGTCTACTCTATCTATTCCCCTGATCATCTTATACACCTTTATCAAGTCACCCCTCATCCTTCGCCTTTCTAATGAGAAAAGCCCTCGCACTCTCAACCTTTTCTCATACGACCTATTCTCCATTCCAGGCAACATCCTGATAAATCTCCTCTGCACCCTCTCCAAAGCTTCCACATCTTTCCTAAAGTGAAGCGGCCAGAACTGCACACAGTACTCCAAATGTGGCCTTACCAAGGTTCTGTACAGCTGCAACATCACCTCACGACTCTTGAATTCAACCCCTTTGCTAATGAATGCTAATACACCATAGGCCTTCTTACAAACTCTATCCACCTGAGTGGCAACTTTCAAAGAGCTACAAACAGACCCCAAGATCCCTCTGCTCCTCCACCTTACTAAGAACCCTACCGTTAACCCTGTATCCCGCATACTTATTTGTCCTTCTAAAATGGACAACCTCACACTTGACAGGGTTGAATTCCATCTGCCACTCCTCAGCCCAGCTCTGCATCATATCTAAGTCCCTTTGCAGCCGATAACAGTCCTCCTCACTATCCACAACTCCACCAATCTTCGTATCGTCTGCGAATTTACTGATCCACCCTTTGACTCCCTCTTCCAAGTCTTTAATAAAAATTACAAACAGCGGAGGACCCAGAACTGATCCCTGCGGAACTCCACTTGTAACCGGGCTCCAGGCTGAATATTTACCATCTACCACCACTCTCTGACTTCGACCGATTAGCCAGTTCTCTATCCAACTGGCCAAATTTCCCACTATCCCATGCCTGACTTTCCGCATAAGCCTACCATGGGGAACCTTATCAAATGCCTTACTAAAATCCATGTTATGAAACTTATAATCTGGTAATAAAACTACAATCAGAGTTCAAGTTAACATAATGCTGCTATTTCATTTGGGATAAATAAGTACAAACACAAATGTCCATCTTTTCTTCGGTGAAGAAAATTTGGACTTTCTGTTCAGAGGGGATTCAATGTGATCCTGCTTATAATCAGAGTCATTCCATTGTCTCTTCACACAGAATAGGCATCAGGATAGTATAAGTAATGAACATCCTATGAGTAAACTACTACAAGTAGGAACTAAAAATACTTAATCTGGAACAAAATCATGAATACTCCAGTTGCAGCATTGAATGAATATTCAAATTGGATTTCACATCAGTTGGAAGAGTTCAAGTAGTAGGTGAAGTACATTGACACAGAATGAAGTCACTGAAACTATAATAATTATGCAGCTTGCCAAATAAAAATAAACTTCTTCTCCAACCAAAAAAGAACTGATGCATAACTCATGAGTGCTTCTGGCATTTGAATCTCTGAAGACTGTGATCTCAGAGTAATAAGATTGTAGGCGTTTAGATTTCTCCAGGAGGCTAGCCAACAAATATAACCATTCTCCAGCCAACCATATAATGAAGATTTTGACATATGGGAATCCAGACAACTGAAATATTGGCACTTTCATTATCTGGTACTATGAACAGGCTGATACTTGGATGGATTAATAGTGTGAAAATTGAGGTCTGTCCTTAAATGGCCTTGATTGACCAGAACTACAACTTACCTGGTTGAAACAAAACGCTTTTTTCCCTCCACTGTTGGATCAGTAGCATGAATAAATATACTGCAACTCTTTGATAAAACTTAGGTTTTAAGACAGCGATAGCTAGGTTCTTATTAGTAAAAGGGAGAAAGTTTACAGGAAGAAGATGGGAAAGTGGGGTTGAGAATGGTGGAACAGCTGATGGGCCAAATGGCCTAACTCTGCTTGGGTTTTTTTAATGTGGCACTTGCGCTAATTGCTCCACCATTTAATAGTATTAATGCAATCCTTGGCTGCAACTTCACTTTCTTGTCCATTTTCCAATATACTCTCTTCTTGAAGATCTTAGCATTAAGCACATTCAGTGATAGTGCACTCAGAACCCTCTCAGGTAGAGAATTCGAAAGGCCCCTAACCCTTTGAAGAAATTCATCCTTCTCTTAGTCCCAAATGATCAATACTTATCCTGTGCTTTTATTCTGGATTCCTCTGATTGGGGAAGTAGTTTCTCAGGGCCTACTCTAACTCAGCCATTCAGAATTGTATGCATCAATGAGATGGTCTCTCATTCTTCTGAACCCCAGAGAATACCTGCCCAATTAATTCAGGCTAGATGTGGTCTTTTGGTAAAATCACTTCCTATGGGCCACAATCTCCAATGGAAGGAATGTTCATGAGTACTACAACAGGCTAATAATCAGCCAGAAATCCATAAAGGCATCCTAATTGTTTACTGAACCCACAAGCTAACTTTGTGGTGTTTGGCCTCTGAACAGGTTCTGCGACTTTAAAAAGTCTGCGTCTCCATTTCTTTGGCCAAAGTGAATAACCTCTGACTTATACTCTATCTGGCTGTTTGTCCACTCACTTAACTAGTCTAGGTCTCTTTGCATTCTGACAGCTTAGATTCACACTTAGCTTCGTCTGAGCAGCACATCTAGATCCATTGTTCTGTCTGTGTCCAAACCATTTAACACACTGTAAAGCGGAGGCCCCAGCATTGAATCTTGCAGCACTACTTACGGTCAGAGCTTACCAATACTGACAGTGCCTTCTTTATCTCAATTTCTTGCTTCCTATCAGTTAACTAGTCTTCTATTTGTATTACCATTATTAATGTACTCCAACAATGAGCCCTTAGCTTGTATATTAACATTGTTTCACACCTTTCCCTTTATCCTTTTTAAAAAAACTTGAAAATGTTTGTCAAACACAACTTCCCTTTCATAACATGAAAATTCACATCAGGCCAGCCCATCATTGCAGCTCCCTTTTAGAATTCCAAGCAGCAGGCCCATCAGATCCTGTGTACTCATTTAATTTTAATCCCTGAACTTTCTCCAGTACCTTGTATCAGATGCTAATTAATCTAATTACCTCACTCTTCAGTACCAATGTTTATACCCTCTGTATCCTGGATCTACTACTATGAAGACAAGAAATATTTGTTTGAAGTCTTTGTGTTCATTCCCCATATTTTCTCCTGACTCTGCTTGCATTTGACTGATGTTTACTTCACTACTGTCTTTACATATTTGTAAAAGTGCTTCCAATCTGGTTTTATATTAATTTACTCTCAGTCACTACATAGCCTTATAGGTCACCGGAGTACACACAAGGGACCTCGATTTAACAATTCATCTGAGAGATGCCATTTCCAACAATAAAGCACTCCATCAGTACTGCATTGGAATTTCGGCGGGGACAAATTCTCAAATTCTGAAGTAAAGAAATCTCATCCAAAGGCAAGAATACTACAACAGAAGCTGACACACAAAGCCATTTGGCTTTGGAAAGAAAAAAGTTAATCAAATACATATTTAATGTTCAACATCTTGTTTCTGAAACCAATCCCCCCCCACTAAAAAACAACTTTAGATTTATGAAAATCCCAACTCTTATCGCCTGCTATTTGTTTATTCTTTACATAATCTGAACAAAACACTACATAGTTTATAATTGTACTAAACATAAATCTACATGCAGGATTAAACAGTAAAAAAGATACATATTTTGAGTTATAAGCCCATGGCTTTTATAATTATCAAAAGATAGATCAAATTCATAAAGCATTAGTACAGGTATGGTCACAATCTTCTAATGTTCACGATGAGTTGACAACACTATCAAAAAGTACTAGACAGATACATGGTACATCATGATTAGTGTTAAAGAGCTAGTGTCAATATGGGAGTGTGACAGCATGCCTGCCAGATACATACTGCACGTGTTGTACCAGGTTATCATTCAACATCGTGGAGGTCAAAACAGGAAGTGTTACCAGAAGGTTAAATTTGCTCATCATTAAACAAAGAGAGCTAAAAGTTAGACCATAGAAAATTACAGTGGGAACATTTCAAGTCTCTCAGAACACAAAATTCATTCCAGTTATCTACATGTTTGTTAAGAGAAAACAGAGGGTGAAGGACAAGTCAGAATTTTAAATTGTTCCTGTGCAGATCTTTTTTTGATCTATAAAGCAGATTCAGCAGCAACAGGACAAGGGCTTAGGAAAGTCAAAGAATGTGAGAGAGGAACCCCTTGCTTACCCTCTCCACTGAAAGACTGAATTGTGCCTCATTATATGACAGATCTGGGACAATTCCAAATTTATTGCGTTTACAACATAGGATGGTATTCATAGCACCAGCTTTGATGTGCAAATTGCTCAAAAGTCATGAATGAGACTTCACCATTTTAGTGGCAAGAAATCTTCAACCTCAGCAAAAGGTCTTTACAGGCCTGCAATTTAACAATGATTGGAGAGCGGATGAGACGGGGTAGGAGTTGGGCTGCAGGGATGGTTGCTAAATGTTCAGCCCACCCGATAAGTCCAAACTATTTGATGGCTAGGTTGGTTGTTGAAATGATTTTTAAAAAATAATGCTTGTCCCCTCCTCATTTTCCTCCTTTCTTCTAAGTGTTGATTCTTGCTGTTGTGCGATTCAAAGCACACCAGACACTTTCCAGAACCTCATTCAAGGAGCTATTACTCTTCATTTCTGAGTCAATGGACTGTGTGTCTTTGGCGGTTATCACAGCATTGAATAATTCCATACTCTCCTCACCCCGGCCACTGCAAACACCTTCATCAGCCAGATAATGAACATGAGCAGAAACCTGGCTTGTATTCCTTTCTCCCTGTTCTAAGAAAGCTAGTGATTGATTTCAACAAAAGCACTAAGTTCCCCTGCCAATTATACGAGGTCGTAACTTGAGAGGGAGGAAAAAACATCTGTCACGAACCAGCGGACAGGATTTTTCTGGAAAAATAATTAAGTCTAAAATAGAGAGGGATAAAAGTCCTGTTTTGAGTCACATCTTAAACTTAGGATCTTCCACAGTGGATAGTTAATGTAAACATGGGAAAATAGAAGGCAGTGGTGGGTTAGACAAAGAATGCCTGTTAAATTCATGGCTTCAGTTGTAATGGCTATCACCACCACTTGGATACTTTCCATTTTAGACATCCAGTGTCACAGTAGTTAGGTACAGCAAGGTTAAGCTCTCTACATGACTAACTATTCACTTTCTTCCAGCCTCAGAGCTGCATCCCCTACTACATTAGTGTGATGGTTGTCCAATTCCCACAACAGCCACACTCTCATTCTATGGAATACAATGATTGCCAGCTTACTGCTGCGGATATTGGATTCAGCCTGGCCAAGCTAATTTTAGATATGATCTTTTTATTCGCAGACAGAGGAGAAAACCACCCTATCTGTTCAGGCTGAATAGAAGCTCAGATCAGAATTGAAAGGCTAGGGTCTGAACCACTGCACAACCCAAGTCATTGTACACTGCGAGTTACATCAATATAACCCCTATGTTCATATGAATTGGGAACCACAGTAATTACAAAAATGTGTTTAAAATGATCACATGCATCAACTGTGCAATCGAGACTAATTTAATGGATGAGCAGTGTAGAAAGGGCACTTCATACACTGGGAGCAATAACTATCACAGCCGTTTCATTTGCAACGCAAATGCCTAACATAAGCCCTTTCACTTAGCTAGAACTGGACAGCTTGCAGAAAGATGCTGACCTCTCACAACCATATTGCAATACATGCTGAGTAATTGGAGCTGCACTTACATTAACATAGAACAAACATTTGTCAATTCAAAAATAAAATGATGATGCATTGCACGCAATGTAACACTGCACTGTGAGAAACAACCCATGGAAGTGGACTAGTGTTTTAAATTAATAGGAATGTTGAAAGTCTCCCTCTCTCCACATCTGGATCTGGTGTCCAGTTCAGCATCTTCACTGAGGTAATGGGACCAGCACATCCACATAGTTGACAGGGAAGAAACCTGATTGACCATGCAGCATTCCTTCATACCAGTTGTCATCGATCTGATTGGTCAATGTGATGGTGTCACCTTCCTTGAAGCCAAGTTCTCCTTCATTCTCTGGCTCAAAATCATATAGCGCCTTGCAGCATGGCTGGTCTAGATGTGCTACACACAAGACAAAACACAATTCATGAGTCGTTTTTTTTTACTTCTCGCTCCTTTTGACAACATTGCTTCTTGCTGAGATATAATTCCAAGATATCAGCTATCCTTTGGCCATTTAGGGCCACATGGGCAAACAGATTCATGGGGATCAGATAAATATTTGGTTATAGCATCACACTTAACAGTCAACTCAAATGATCTGCATTTCATCAATGGATAACACTTCGCTGTGAACACTGATTGGTGTTTCCCCCACAACCCCAGGGGCACTGAGGTAAATTTAAAGGCTCAGATGAGAAAGGTAACAGATCACACACTAAGATTTGAATTTGAAACCATCTAAAACACCTAGAGATTGAAAGAGTGACACGGATTCATTCTGCTCACTGCATTGATTTCCTAGTCTCAGCAGTGGGGAGTCAAGAGACTTCCCTGAACAGCAGTCTGGTAAAGGCAGAATCAAATCTCATGATCAGAGAAGGGAAATCATGAAACCAAGATCAAAGATGAAGAAGGGAAAAGCAGATACAAAAATGGGAAAGTAGAGGCTGCCTAACTTTGTCAAAAAGTTAAATTAAAACATGTAATGTCATGTAATGAAACATGCAACTTGGACAGGTGAAGTGGGTCAAGTATAAGGCCAGTCTAGCTTCCTCTGTAGCTTGATGCATCACAGCACTAAGAACACAGAATGAATGTGAGATGTTATTCAGGCATTTAAGTCTGACTTACATCCTCTTAGACTAAGTAGGAAGAAGCATACGTTAATTACTTCGAATCCTTTTTTTAACTTCATCTTTACCTCATCCTCATCAGATTTCATGAGTGTTTCATCATCTTTATCCTTGCTCTCCAATGTGCCCCTAATTTGCTCTGATATATCCTGAGTTCATATCCAATCTTGCACCATATCCTACTCATTTATCATACTTGTTTTTAAAACCTCTTGGCCTGGTTCCAGTTTGTCCAATCCTCATCCTTTTTATGTGTTTGTTAATCTTCATCAGCTGCCTGTCTCTGAAACTCCCACCTGGTCTGTCTGCACTTTGTATTTGCTCTTTAAGGCTCTCACCTTAAATATTCCTTCCTCATTTTTATCTGCATCTTGTATATACAACTTCAATCAGAAAGGCATAATTCTCTTCCTTAACTACCAACCTGGCTATACTGCCGTTTATTTTAAAAAGTATACAAATGTTTTCATTTAAGTTTTGGTGTCTTCTCCTTATTGTTTCTCTTGGGGCAATTTACTATAACTAAAGTTTCGGCATGAGTCACAGAAAGTACATGTGACAATTTCAGACTAAACACCTTGATCACCAACACATGTGGGTACAAGGTTTATCACAATTACTCCAGGTTAAAGTCCAGTGGTTAGCTTTACTTATTATTACAACACATTGGCACTGTTTTAAACAAATAACAGATCATTGTCCAACAATTGTAGTCATAATGCTAGAAATTTAGTTCCACTAGTGAAACAGCTGCCTGGCCTGCTGTTTTTTCCAGCGTCACATTTTTCAACTCTGGTCTCCAGCATCTGCAGTCCTCACTTTCTCCTCATTGATAGTGTGTAAGAAAGAGGCAATTATTGACATATTGTGCAGGGAAAGGCAAGTATTATATTCTTCTAACCATTAAGTTTTGATACACAGCCCAGGACTATACCCACCACCTGAATATCTTAAGACAAACATGGTATTAGCCAGATGATTGAATGAATAAATGAAATAAAAAATGAATGAAAGAACAAACAAAAAAAAGATTAATGGCGCATTAAGAGCAAGCAGAAAAAAAAGAGGTTCAACTCGGTGATCATATGCAAAGATACCCCAGGCACAGATTTAATAAGATTCCTGGTTTGTTTGAGTTCTGTAGTTTTGTGTAATTCTGAACATTGGCCGGAAGTTTGGAAACCTCTGGTGTACAGCAGAAAATACGATTGGGGCACAGCTGAGGGAGTTGATCATGGGCATACATTCAATACTTTCGCCGCAAAAACCCCCAAGAATTGTCCCACATTGACCTCAGTCACAGTGAGGTACAGTTCATCCTAAAACCAAATAACAGAAATAGACAAATAATTTAACCAGTGATTAATAACTTTTTTTTAAAAATCCTTTATATTACTGTTGAGTTTTTCATCATTGTTAAACATGCAACCATTAATCCTTATTAACTGGGACAGCTCCTTCAACAGAAAGACTGATGTCTTTTTATCCATCAGAATTAAAAATTGGGCATTAGCTACCCTACTCACAGGGGGATCCGCTGGCTGGCGTCCTATTAGGCTTGTCTGAACGGAAGGAGGCTGTTCAGGGGAAAGTTAGGTAAAAATTAAAAAAGAATTTCAATATAGTGTACAAATCTTTTCAATAATTAGTAAATCAAATACTACTGATGGGCAATAATTAACAAAACTTTCATCTTCAGTCATTTTCCTCTCTTTAATCTACCAAAAACCAGATGCCAATACCTTTCCACAGATGGACTGACAGGACTTCATAACTTTATAGGATGGTAATACCAATCACTGTATGTAACAGATTTTGTACTGTTCTTCAATCATCTCTTCCTCCATCTCCTACCTTAGCAAAACCATCCCTCTATGGTTTCACAAAATAGTGCTGAAATAAGGAGAAATTTCTTCACTTTGTATTCTCTACAACAGATGGTTCTTGTTGCTCAATCATTGAACATATATAAGGCTGGGCTATCTCTACATATCAAGGGCTACGAGAAGCTGACAGGAATGTGGCGGGGAAGCTCATGATCACCTATGATAGTATGGAATAGTGGAGGACGCTTGGCAGGTTGTATGTCTTCTCTTACTCCTGTCCGTTTCAGACCCTCATTACATACTGAACTCCCACCCTGATAGCTCTATTCCTGATGGTACCATAGTCATTGTATCAGCTTGATGGGCTGAATGATGTTGCATTCTTGTGTTCAAAATTGGAGTTAAAATGGACAGAATGAGAATGGTGCTTGTTTGTAGATTGTACTATACAATATTATTTCTCCTGACATCCACTTTTGTATGCTGAAGGGACATATTCTTTCTTTGAAATAAACTTAGATGTATGGCAAATTTGAAAAGCTATGCACTGTAGAAATTCTGGGGTGGAATGAAATTTATGTCAGAGCTAGTTTCTAACCAATCAACTCTAACCCATTTCCCTGTTCTTTCAACTGCTGATGTATTCACTCTTAAAGATGATCAACTGGGTTTCAACAGCTGGACATGGTAATGCATTCCATATTCTAATTCGCCTTTTGTAGGAAAATATTCTAAACCGTCCCTTTCTGTAATAAGGTTCATACCACCAATTCATCAATCAGTGAATATAAATTGCCTAAAAAAGGGTACACTGAGCAGTCTAAAGCTCAGGTCAGATAAAGCTAAACATGTAATTGAGTTGCATACCATAACAGATTTCCTCCACTGGAACATGGTTACAGATGTTTCACTGGGCGCAAAAACAGTTTGAGAGGACAAATATTGTACTAAATATTGACCTCAACATGATTTTCTTTTGCTACTGAGCAGAACATCTAGTGCATTGTGGAGACATGATAACACAGCGATAGACTGCAACTGTCTATGCAGAGGATGAAGAGAATGTAATGTTCACTTATGGCTAGCCATTAAAATATTTGATTTACTGTTGACAAGGCAGTATATGGTTGCAATATCATTATCATTTTGCTAATAGTGTGACAGAGAAATTCATATTATAGTTAGGAAAAAATACATAGTCTTTCAACTAGTTTGGGGACGGATGAATCAGATGCCATAGTTCTTACTGCAAGTACTGCTATCTCACAACAAAAGCTTTATATATGATGTTAACAGTAGATGTTAGTCTTAATATTTTGCTTTTCTTTGCTCATGCAATTGCTGACTCTGTCTGATGTATGGTTTTATTGGCGCCAGCAGTATTGCCAGCATTCCTGGCACCTTGCCAAGTGGAGATCCTTTACAGCGAGTGCTGGCAGGCAAAATGACAGTGAAAAACATCACAGCTGAGCTTGATACTGAACATCAGTAGATGACACCAAACTACTGTTGTCCAACACAACAGCCATGAGCCAATGGTAGGAAGTGGGAACCTTTTACCTTCCTAAGGCTAAATGTAGCACAACATTAAGTGAGTCCTCTGGTCTGTAAAAATGCATTTCAATAGCATTACTGTACTGAGACTCTCAAATGGGAACTAGAAATGTTGTATTGTTCTTCCTCAATATTGAGATAGTCACCCAGAGATATAACTGTCGAGTAGGTCAATAAATTGCAATATTCTGATGCTGTGGATCTTTGAGGTGTTTAAGAATAGTTTACGGACAGTGGAATTCCCTTAAGGAGGAATGTGGAATTGGGTCATTTAATCAGGCAGCAGAGGATGGTGGTGGGGGGGAGAGAGGGGGGGGGGGGCACATTCTCTGGTACAAAGGTTCATAAATAGCTTTCACACCTGAACATCAATTGAAGTTCTTTAATAGACAATTATTGCCCTCTTAAGGGTAACACACCCTCCACTGCTGATATTCAACCAGTGGCAAGCGAGGGCATAGCCATCCAGGAAGCTCAAAAAGTAAACTGGTGTGTTTCTCGTGGAGGTCAAGGTGTTCCTCAATCAAATGTATTCAGAACCTAATTGAGAAGTAGTGAGGAGGCCTGCTAAGATCCAACTCTTTCTTCTGAAATGCAGGGATTATGGTCTGAAATTATTGGTCCAGAAATATCAGGTGATGTTCATCAAGATTCCATTAAACTTCACTGGGAATGTGAAGTAAGGCCAGGCCAGAACTGTCAGTCACCAGACACCCATTCTGGTTTTTATTTTTGGTTTTCCTCTCATTTTCTGTTTTCGGTCAGCAACACACTTGATATAGGCAGACATTTTTATTCCTTTTCCTGTCCCATCATCATACCGTTTGATCCTGGAAAACTAACTCTTTCATTTTTAAATCTCTCCTGTTTTCCACCCTGTCATAGGCCTTCCTTTATCCCGTACAACCTATCCCTTCCTCAAAACTTAGCATATCTCTAACTTTTCTCAGTCTGATAAAACTTTGAAGACTGAAACAGTAACTCTTAGCAAATGTTGCCATAACCTAGTGAGTATTACCAACATTTTCTGTTCATCTCCTCACTACTTCTCAATTAGGTACTGAAGGCATTTGATTGAGGAACACCTCGACCTCCCCTAGAAACATACCAGTTTACGGTATGGGCTACCTGGATAGCTACTGCCTCGCCTGCCACTGGTTGAATATCAGCAGTGAAGGGTGTTACTCTTCTTGGATCTGTATCTCAATAGCTCTGTCAAAAAAACCTGTTTCCCTGGGCTGGGCTCTATGTGTGTGTATGCGCGTGTGAGCACACGTGCGTGTGTTGTAGGCGATGTCATACTTGGGTGGGGGATGGAATTTCACTTCTGTGCCTAATTATTAGATTAGATTAGATTACCTACAGTATGGAAACAGGCCCTTCGGCCCGACAAGTCTACACCAACCCTCCGAAGAGTAATCCACCCAGACCCATGCTGCTACCCTATATGTACCCCTGACTAACGTACCTAACACGGTGGGCAATTTAGCATGACCAATTCACCTGACCTGCACATCTTTGGATTGTGGGAGGAAACTAGAGCACCCGGAGAAAACCTACGCAGACACAGGGAGATTGCGCAAACTCCACACAGACAGTCACCCAAGGCTGGAATCGAACCCAGTCCCTGGCGCTGTGAGGCAGCAGTGCTAACCACTAAGCCACCATGCCACCATAAACTACATTTGAGAACATTACTTTGCAGCTTAGTTAAAGCTCAAACAATTACACAAATACGGTAAGTCGACAAAGAGAATCATTTCTGAAAATGGATGAATAGGTGGAACAATCATTTTGCTGCAGTTCAAGGCAGCAACTCACCACTACCTTCTCCAAGATGTTAGGGATCGGGAATAAATGTTATCATAGCCCATAAATGAATAAAAAATAAGTTAAACTACATCTAGACTCAACAGAAAAAGGACATCTTTTTGAAAAAGCAAAAGATTGATTGATGTTAAGAAGTTTTCTGGGGATGAGTTCACTTTCAACAGATACACATAAATAAAGAAACAGAAGTCACTTTTATATTGTGCTAATATTGCTAGCTGGTGACATGTTGGTGGTGTCCAAGCCAACTATAGCAAAGCATAAAGGCAGCGAAAATTCAGATGTATCTTCCCTGTTTATCATCAATCCCAAAGTTCATTTCACTTGCAAACTCTTTGGTCTTTGTGGTCAAAAATCAGAGTGGAGCTACCAATGTCTGGCTGGTAAGTTGAACTTCTGGCCAAATATGATCAAAAACAATCTATTTAGTAAATATTGGTTTCCAGTAAATGGAAATGAGGAGAAGATGCTTCACTGGTTGGAGTCATATCTGTTACACAGGAAGATAGTTGTGCTTGTTGGATGTCGATCATTTCAGCTACAGGACATTTCTATAGGAATTCCATAGGGCAGCATTCCAGGCCCAACCATCTACAGCTGCTTTATCAATAATGTTCCCTCCATCTGGGCGTCTTAAGTGGGAATGTTCGCCGATGATTGCACAATGTCCAACACTATTCATGACGACTCAGATACTGAAGCAGTCCATGTCCAAATGCAACAAGATGTGGACAATATGGGCTGACAAGTGACAAGTAACATTCACATCACACAAAAGCCAGGCAATGACCATCATCAGTAAGAGACAATGTAACCACTAAACTTTTACATTCAATGGTGTTACCATCACTGAACCTCCAGTAGCAACATCTTGGTTGGTACCAGAAACATAACTGGAAATAAATACAACTATATGAATAGCTCATTCAGTAAACCTTAGCTGATCTCATTTTGGTTAAGGATTGAGAGTCTACTTCACTTCTTGCTAAGTTTCTCACCTATTCTCACAATGGGACATGGTACCATAAACGATGGCTACACTTTAGCTCCTGACCAGCAGCTATCCTTCATGTTAAATCTAGATAGCAAATTTGACTTGACAGGCAGTTTGACGAAAGAGTGCATCACAGCTTAACCCAGTCGTAAAGGCATTATGCATCCGCATTTGCACTTTTCAGCAGGAAATCCCTGTTTAGCAATCAGCAGCAGTAATCCTGGCTGATCTTTCCTCTTCTTAGAACAGGGCTGTTGAACTTAATTTCAGCGCTTCAATTGTCACCTGGACAGAAATCTGATATCTCAGCGCTGACAAGGATCAGACAGACAGCTTCCTGGTTTTCTGGCTCACCTCCAGGCTGCATCAAAGGAAGCCATAATCCTCTAACTTGTCCCTCCTTGGTATAAACTCGGCTATTGCACAGTAAGTATGCGTGGATCCTCCACTTCCACAGCATGCTGTCTGCTCTACTGGCTCAAAGATGGCTCAAAGAAAGTAAATAATTCACAAAGAATGGGATGAGGTGACTTGGAAGAACTTATGATTTGGAGATGCCGGTGTTGGACTGGGGTGTACAAAGTTAAAAATCACACAACACCAGGTTATAGTCCAACAGGTTTAATTGGAAGCACATTAGCTTTCGAAGCGCCACTCCTTCATCAGGTGGTTGACCTGGTGTTGTGAGATTTTTAACTTTCGAAGTATTTATTAACTGAATTGATTGGCTAGTTAAAGTTATTGTTTTGGTTGGCAACTCATAATTCAATTATTACAATGAACAAAACAAATGTGCTTACCCTGTGACTTTGTTGACCCGCTATAGGAGAAACCTCCATTGGAATGGTCTGTATCTCCATATTCTGTATAAATGCTTCTTGGTTTGGGCTGATATTCACGTTTGGGGCGACCAGAGGCATCCCGTATCCTATTTGTAACAATTAATTGTATTAGATAAAGTCTTCATCATGTTTCATATTAAAAGTCATTTCAAAACACTGTTACCAATTTAATTCAATAATCCCACTGGTGGGGCTGGGAGGACAATTATGATTAGCTGAAGGCTTGTTTTAGATATACTTGGGCTGTGTAAAATCCCAGTATTCTTAAATTGTACCACTACCAGTTGCTTTGAGGCGATAGTGGGGAAGCTAAGGAAATTTTGATTAATAAAAAGTCCCCTTGAAACAGTTGGCTATCAAACAGATCAACAGGACAGTGAAACTGTATAAAGAAACTGAGCACAGTTTTTGAATACGAGTCACAGTTAAACAACTCACACCGCAGAGTAACCACAAGGCTAACTCTCAATATCAGAGGACAGCGCTCTCATAATTGGAGAAATTAGGGACTTTCATTTTGAAATAAGGAGATAGATAGAGGGTTTGATAGAGGTACAACACAATAGGTGCTAAATGGTATGAAGTAAATCCAGAAGCACTATTTCAGTGTAAATTAAGCTCTAAAAAGAGGAGAGGAAAGAACATACTAAAGTCATTTGGTGATCAACAATTTGATGAAGGAAAAACTTATAGATTAGAATACTTAAATAAACACTAACAGCTCCATCCTAATTAAGGCTACAGCAAGTATAAATTTTGGCATAGACTGGTTGGGATAAATGGTCTTTTCCTGTGAACAATTTCCTAAGGAATAACATTTCCCAGAATCCAGAACGCTCCAAGTAGATTGGAAGCTAGCAAATGTAACACCATTATTCAAGGAGGGGGTGGGAAAGGAGGGGGAGAGAAAGACCAGAGAACTCAAGAAGCCAAGAAGAGGAATAAACAGCACATCCTTAAATTGGCAATTTGTGGCAAGTACAGCGAGGAACAATCCAAATTAATGACTCAGATACATTATATTTTGTTTCTTGATCCAAATTTGCTAATGACACAAAGCTAGGCAGGAATGTCAATAGTAAGCACACTAATACATATAGACAGGTTAGATGAGTGGGCACAAGGTGACAGATGGCATATAACGTGGAAAGTGTGAAGTTATTTACTTTACTAGAGGGAGTGGAAACACTTTTTAAAGCAGCATATAAGACATGAAATTTGACATTCAGAGATACTTGGACATGCATTTACAGAATACAAAAAAAGGCATGCAGGTACAGCAAGCAATGAGGAAAGCAAAGGCATATTCAGCTTTTTTTTATATTCTAACTGCAGCTCAATAAAGAGGTCTTGCTATAACTGTATAGGACTCAGACCACATGCAATTTTGATCTCCATATCATAAGTGGCACACTGAATATGCACTAGGTTGATTTTATTGGCTGAGAGGATAGTCCTACAATGAGATACTGAGTAGATTAGGGCATTCTGACTGGAGTTTTGAAGGCTTTCGATAGGGTAGGTACAAAAGAATTTCTGTATCCCTGAGGCTGGGGCATTGAGAACTTGGGTGCTCAGTATATAAAAGGCCAATCATTTAGGATTGAACTGCAGAAACTCCTTCACTGAACTGTTCTTGAGAATCACTGGAGTTCTCTACAAGAAACATATGGATGTATCTTTGAGCTAAGGTACATTAATAGTTTCCCACCAAATAAAGGAAATGGGGAGCAAGCACATTAGCAGAGTCCAAGTCAAGATCAGCAGTGATCATATATGATGTAGTAGTAGGATCAACCAGTTCATTTGGTCTACTCCTGCTCCTATTTCTTCAATTCTGTTCTTACGGGACCCACCAAACATACTTTGGGGGAAGTGATAAAAGACAGTGTGCATCAGGTTCCAATGGCTGCTGATTCCCTCCTGCTGAAGCTTTTGTTAAGTTCTGAGCATTTTGTTTATTTTCATAAGTTTCCACTCACAACAAGACCCCAATCCTGCACCCATATGATTGCTGAGACAACAATCGATCCAGAATAACTTGTGCTTGGTATACAACTTACCAGAAAGCTCAAATCAATCAAACAAAAAGAATTGTGTATACATAACATCCAATCACATTTCTCAAAAGGCTACATGTGCATTTAATTATTTTATGTGAAATTACGTATGCCAGCAAAATTGCAGTAAATTTGTGTATTGGATCCCTGAAATAACGGAGAATAAACAATTAATTTCAGGTAGTATTTGTGGGATAGAAACTGCCTAATTTGCAAGTTAGACAAGAATTGCTTTTGTTAAGACTGGTCAGCCGAAGGTTTGCAACTCCAATAATACAGCACTATCGTAGTCTTGACCATGAGTAGAAGAGCTAAAACATTTTAAATATGCACTAATTTTGCACACTAATCATTACGAACATTTTATCTAATATCTTTAAAGTATTTCTCAGCAGGGCCATGACAATAATAGGCCTGAAGACTTGTGCTCCAGAACTTGCCACATCCCAAGCCAAGTCTTTCCAATACAGCTACAATACTGGCATCTACCTGATAATGTGGAAAATTGCCCAGGCTTGTCCTGTACTTAAAAAGCAGGACATATCAGTAAAGTGATGGAAGGTTTCATCAGTAGTGCTATCAAGCAGTACCTGCTTAGCAATAACTTGCTCAGTGACACCATTTGGGTTCTGCCAGGGCTATTTGACTCCTGACCTCATTACAACCTTGGTTCAAACATGGACAGAAGAGCTGGATTCCAGAGGTCAGAGTAATAGGCCTTGACATCAAGACTGCATTTGACCAAGTGCGACATCAAGGAGCCAAAGCAAAGCAGAAATCAATGGGAATCAGGGTGGAAAATCTCTGCTGGTTGGAGTCATATACCTAGCACACAGGAAGATGGTTGTAGTTGTTGAAGGTCAGTCATCACAGTTCGAGGACATCTCGATAGAGTTCCTCAGAGTAGTGTCCTAGACCCAACCATCTGCAACTGCTTCACCATTGACCTTCCCTCCATCATTAGACCTGAAATTGTGATGCTTGTCAATATTTGCACAAAGTTCATCATCATTCATGACTCCTCAAATACTGAAGCTGTCCATGTCTAAATGCAGCAAATTCTGGACAATGCACAAGCTTGGGCTGACAAAAGGCAAGTAACATGCGCACCACACAAATGCCAGGCAATGACCATCGCCAATAAGAGACAATCTAACTACTGCCCCTTGATATTCAATGGTGTTACTATCACTGAATCCACCACTAGCAACCTCCTGGGGTTTACCCCAGACCAGAAACTCAACGGGACTCTCCATATAAATATAATGGCTAGAAAAGCAGGTCAGAGGAAATTTAGATTAGATTTTAGATTAAATTCCCTACAGTATGGAAACAGGCCATTCAGCCCAACAGGTCCACACTGACACTCCAAAGAGTAACCCAACCAGACCCATTTCCCTCCTCTTCATTTACCCCTTGTGGTGAGTAAATTGACTCCACAAAGCCATTTTCAAGGCACAAGCTAGGAATGTGATGGAATACTTCCCACTTGCCTGGTCAGGTGCAGCTCTACAATACTTAAGAAGTTTGACACCATCCAGGACAAAGCAACTGATTTGATTGCCAACAATTCCACAAGCATCAACTCCCTGCACCATCTACATGATCCACTGCAGAAATTCACCAACTATCCTTAGACAGTATCTTCCAAAACCATGACCACTTCCATCTGGAAGGACAAGGGCAGCAGATACATGGAAACACCACTACTTGCAAGTTGCCCTTCAAGCCACTCGCCACCTTGACTTGGAAATATATCACCATTTATTCTCTGTTGCTGGGTCAAATTCCTTTAATTCCTCCATAAGGGCATTGTGTAACAACCTACAGAACAAGAACTGCAATAGTTCGCGAAAGCAGCTCATCACCTTCTTCTCAAGGGCAACTAGGCATGGGCAATAAATGTTGGCAAGCCAGCGATGCCCATGTCCCAAGAGTGAACAACAAGCAAAAGAAAACAAACACTGAGCTGCTAGATCCAAATAAGTTGTTTCTGGAATGGACATGTCTCACTATAGTATTTCTGATCTGTTAACAGAAACTGACTGCAGTTAAAAAGGTATGAGCAATCTATGTATAACACTTCTATTCTTAGGTCAAGCATCACTGCAGCAACTTGCTCAGTGTGGCTTTACTAATAATACACATGAACTTTATTTACAAATATATATTCACAAATAAAGCTGATTTATCTTGGTATTTACAGCACAAAATAGGTCTTTTGGCTCAAAGGATACCTGCAAGCATTTTATCAACACTTTTTTAACATTTTTAAAATGGATTATGACAAGCAAGGGGAAAATGCTGCAATGTTGCAACTTAATCATAATGAGGCTACCAAATTAATTTGCAGGAGATTATTCTTCTCACCGGAATGCAAATATTTGTCAGCCTGAGCTTATCTACTGCAGTTTTAAGAGGACTACCTAAAAAAAACACAATTGGGACTTCAATAAAACAAAATCAGATGGAATCTGCTTTGTCCTTCTAATTTTCTATTCCTACTGTTCGGAATGTGAAACGTGGTCTAGAATATAGCTGCATAGATCAACATGCCACCCTACCCACATCACCATCTCTCCCAGCTGCTTTGTGCTGGGCTGAGTATCTACTGGGTCATTCAAGAATGCCCAAGCAGGAGTTTGAGGCTGTTCTGACCAGATTTGTTTTTCAGTCATGATTACTGGGTCGGAGTTTGAACTCTGGCTATATTAATGCTTTATTCAGGGCCAGCAAATGTTAACAAACAACACTGTTCACTTACATAAAAACAAAAATGCAGGAGAAACTCAGTGATAGGGTTAAGGTTATGCACTCTTTGTGCATATTTCAGGTTGAGATAGATGGATTCTGCATCAGTACAGGAATCTAGGCAAATGGAGAAAACACAGAAAAGTAGACATAAGGAGTCTAAGTAAACATCAGCTACGCTCTGACTGAATAGTGCAGGAAGCTTGAGGAACAGAACAGCCTCCTCCTGTTCAGATTTCTTACGGTCATAAGGTCTGGCAGAAACTGCAGAAAGAGAAACAGAGTTAATATTTCGGGTCCAGCATAACTCCTCAGAAAATTCAGAAGTGTCAGTTCTGATGAGTCATACTGGACTCAAGATATTAACTCTCTCTCTACTGATGCTGCCAGGTCTGTTGAGTTTCTTCTGCACTTTCTGTTTTTATTTCAGATTTTGAGCATCATAGTATTTTGCTTACATTTTCACAAAGTTTTTTTAAAAAATAAATTTGAAATTCACCCACATTGATTTGGTTTCTAAGACAATGAAATTTCCTGTTGTATAAATGAGGAAAACAGAAATTTTCAGTATGCTGTTATGAATTTGGTTTCCCATGTTAATTAAAATTACATAGAACACAATCAACATTTATGCTTTTGATCTAATCTTCCCATGGTCAGAACACAATGGTACAAATAATTGTTAAAAAGTGAACCTCATAAGCTTGGTCGATGTACCTTCATAACAAACTGCTAATTAAATTTAGTAATAGTGATCGAGAATATGCTCATGATTAGAGTAGTGCTGGAAAAGCACAGCAGCTCAGGCAGCATCTGAGGAGCAGGGAAATCGACGCGTTGGCCAAAAGCCCTTCACAAGGAATGAAGGGCTTTTGCCTGAAATGTCAATTTTCCTGCTCCTCAGATGCTGCCTGACCTGCTGTGCTTTTCCAGCACCACTCTAATCTTGACTCTGATCGTCAGCATCTGCAGTACCCACTTCTGCCAGATTGAGAATATGCTGTCCAACTGTAGTCTCAGGTACATAACATCACTTCTTACTTCCCATTATAAGGCATTTACACTGCTGTGGTATATTATAGCACTGCACAGTATTTAGCAAATCTGAATAGTCCCTTTCCATCAGATTTAACTTTTCCCCTCAATTATATCAGCGATAACGGTGTAAGGTTCATGGTTATTAACTGCTCTTCCCATATCAAGTAGAAATACTTTGTCCACAAGCTTTAAAAGCTAGTATGATTGGTTATTCCTTCATAAATGGCTTCACAACCATCTGTCATTCATGCGTCTGCATGAATCATTGAATACTGGCCACTTGCTGGAACTGATTTTCCACTTTCTAACGTACTGTCACCAAGAGCCAAATATAATACCTGAAACTCCAAGTTTAGATCAGACAGTGTGAAAATTGAAGAGTGTGGGACCCATTGTTGAACAGTTCACTAACTGACTAGTCACTGCCAACTGAGTTAACAAATAAACTTAAGGACGCTGCTGAATAGCACTGCCAAGAAACTGGCATTGAATTCTTGATGTTACAAAGGAAAAATTTGGGAAGGGTGTGAAAGTTAAACCAAATTACATTAAGTGCAACTTTGGCTGTGAGGCCTTTCCATACTTTGCTATCGTGCTTTTAAAGCAAACTCATGTTTAAGTCTGTATCTTAACCAGCATTTTTTCATGCTTTCTCCAACATAGAAAACCTAGCTTAAGGCCCAGTACATGAAATTCATTATATAGTATAACTGCGATAATGAAGATGTGGTTAACAGAAAGACAGGATTGGCAGTTCAATATTTCAGGTAGAGGCAAGACTGGGAAGGTGTAAAAAAAGGTGGTGACGTTGCAATATTGATCAAGGAGTCAATCACTGCACTAAAGAAGAATGACATCTTCTGAAGTTCCTCAACTGAGGTCATATGAATAGAACTTAAAAACAAAAGAAAAACACATTGTTAGGAGTGTACTACACACCACCAAACACTTGGAGTGATGGAAGAGTAGACATGTTGGTAAATTTCAGAGAAGTGTAAAAATAACCCGGTAACAATAGTAAGAGATTTCAACTTCCCCCTTTTTAACTGGGCAGACAAAGGCTTGGAGCGGGTGGAATTATTAAAATGTATCCAGGACAGTTTTGTTAATGATCATGAAAGAAATTCTTCATGACAAGGGGCAGTGCTGAACCTAATTATAGGGAACAAACCAGGCAAGTGGTAGAAGGGTTAGTGGAAAGCATTTTAGTGATCGTGTCCATAACTCAGTAAGGATTAAGGTAATCATGGAAGGGAAAAAGACAGATCAGAAATAAAGGTTCTGAATTGGGGGAAGGCTAATTTTAATATAATACAGAATCTGGCCAAAGTGGTTTAGGAGAACTTCATTTAGGAAAATCTATATCACAGCAGAAGTCTTTCAGAAAGGAAATAGAGAGTTTGCAAGGCTGTTATGTTCCCATTAAAGTAAAGGGTGGGACCATTAAGTCCACAGAACTAAATGTCAAGGGATGGAGAGGACTGGATAACACAAAAAAGGGATGCTTATACGTGTTTTGTCTGCTTGTTTGGGTTTGTTGCTGTTGAAAATGGCTGCCAGATTACTCAAATCCTTTATCATCATGGTGGCCCACAAACCCACCTACACACTAAAACAGCAGCTAATGAACTTGAAAGACCCTATACAAACAACTTATGTCATTTACAAAATACTGTGCAAGAACTGTAACAAATACTACATTGGATGAACAGACAAAAAACTAGCCACCAGGATACATGAATATCAACTGGCCACAAAATGACATGACCCTCTCTCACTAGTATCCTTACATACAGATAAGGAAGGACACCACTTCGACTGGGACAACACATCCATCCTAGGACGAGTCAAACAGACATAGGCACGAGAATTCCTAGAAGCACGGCATTCCAACCAGAATTTGATCAACAAACACATCGAGTTAGACCCTCATCTACTACGCCCACCCCGAGAAAAGAACAGGAAATGACATCGCCAATCCAAAGAAACCCAAACATATAAATAGAAAACAGTAACCTTTAGCAGTGCTTCGCTCGGAGCAAATCTATATGCAGATCTTTGAAAGTTAAGAAGGCATATGGGATATCTGCCTTTATCAGGCGAAGCATTGAATACAAGACCATCGAGGTTATGATGAAACTGTATGAGATGTTACTGAGGTCACAACTAGAGTACTGTGTATACTTTTGGTTGCCATACTATAGTAAGTACGTGTGTGCACAAGACAGGGTGCAAGGGAGATTCATCAGAATGTTGCTGAGGCTGGACTGTTTTCATTAAGAGGAGACTAGATAGACTGGGGTTATTATTCTTAGAACTGAGAAGGCTGAAAGGGGATGTTACAGAGATGGACAAAATTGAGAGACATACAAAGGGAAGATAGGAAGAAGCTTTTTCCTCTTAAGGATCAATAAACAGGAGGCATAGAGTTAAAATGAAGGACAAAATGTTTAGAGGGGATTTTACCAAGATTTTTTTCACCCAGAAGATGGTGAATCTCTGAACTCCCTGCCTGAACTATTATACTATTTAAGAAGTATTCAGATGAACATTTGAAATACAACAGCATACAAGGCTACGTGCCAAGTGCTGAACAGAAGGACTAGAGTAGAAAGGTATTTGGTCACTGATGTGGACCTTTCGGCCCAAGGGTCTTTCTCCATGCTGAAAAATTCTATGACTCAATGAAAACATTTTTCAGCTGCAGTCATATATTCAAACCACTGTATATTGCGTGCGTGTGCATGACTCACCAGCTCCAACATCTGCAACAAATTAAATTAGGTTGATGGCATGTTTCTTAAGAAATACGATTCGATCAAACACATTCAGCATTTTTGCAAACTAGCAGTAGTTGCACGACAGCATGGAGAAATAAAGAAATTAAACAGTAATTAAAAAGTCAGCAGAGGGCATACACAGAGAATGTGAGATAACAAGATTAAAAGCAGGTTAAAGAATGCTAAGAGATGGCATGGGGGTGGGGAGAGAATCAAGCCAACAGCAAAATGTAGAGTGAAATATTTTACATGGATATCAGAAAAGAAAGAGAATCACTAAAACCAAGTCTGAGCTTGAAAGAAGAGAACTGGCAATTTGCAAAAAAGCAAAAATTTTCGGTCAGTACTTCGGTTTAAAAAAGAGCTGGACCTGAAATTAAGAAAAGAGAATTCAGTAATTTTTTTTATGAAGTTACATAGGCTGAAGAAAGATCAAGTTCAATCACCCCAAGGGATAAATTCTAAGGTAATGAAGTTGAGACAGGAAATTGCTGAGGCCCTTGAAATATTTCAGGGCTCTACTGAATGTGGATGGTCCCACAGGATTGGAGACAGGCCAGTATAGTACCTCTTAATAATAAAAAAGAGAACTAACTTCGGTAATTACAAGTTAGCTGAGATTAACATCCAAGGTAAAGAAAATGTTGTCTTTAATTAAGGCTAAAATTACCATGTATTTTTGGAAACTATGGTTAGAAGTAGCCCAGCCCAAAGGGACAAGTGGGCTTTTTTTTGTGGAGATAACAAGTATGATCAACTGGAAATGCAGGGGAATGAGCATGCATTTTAAGAAACACAAAATTATGAGGGAAGATCAAGCACGTGAACCTAGCAGGCAACTTGAAAAACCAGAATTAAGAATTATTTGTAATACAGGAAGCAGAAAGAGATTGTAAACAGAAGGCTTGAAAATCTTTGGCAGTAATCATGCCTCAGAGTTCATTTGTTGATATCTTCTATTCAATGTCATCATGATTCCCATGGGAAAGTATGAACCATAATAATCAAATTTACAGAATGATCTCCAAATGAAAAGGTTATTGCTAAATTACACTTTTAGTAGTTTTAATTTCAATGCAAACAGGAGCCAACACAAATTATCCATGAATTAACACACACACCAGGAAATGACTATTTCCAGTGAAAGAGAATCTAACCACTACAATTTGACATTCAATGGCGTTACCATCACTGAAGTCTCCATGATCAAAATTCTGGGGGCTTACAATTGACCAAAAACTCAACTGGACCCACCACAAACACAGTGGTAACAAACATAGATCAGAGGCTATGAATATTGCAACAAGTAATGTAGCTCCTGACTCCCCAAAGCATGTCCACCATCTACAAGGCACAAGTTAGGAGTGTGACAGAATGCTCCCCACTTGCCTAGATAGGTGCAGCACCAACAACACTCAAGAAATTGATCATCATTCAGGACAAAGCAGTCCACTTGATCGGCAACACATCTACAATCATTCAGTTTCTCCACCACCGGCACTCAATAGCAGCAGTGTGTACTATCAACAAGATGCACTGCAAAAATTCAACAAATACCCTGAGACAGTACCTTCCAAACCTACACCCACTTCCATCTAAAAGGACAAGGGCAATAGATACTTGGGAACACCACCACCGCCAATTTGCCCTCTGGGCCAATGACCATCCTATCTTGGAAATATATCATCATTCCTTCACTGTCACTGGGTCAAAATCCTGGAATTCCCTTCTTAAGGGCATCAAAGGTGAACCTACAGATCGTGGATTCCTCCTTCTTGAAGGCATTTAGGGACAGGCAATAAATACTGGTCAGCCAGCAACACCCACATCCCATGAGTAGATAATTTAAAAAATAGACAAATGATATATAAAATAAAAAGGTAAATTTCAATAAAGCTATGCCTTAGGAAAACTCAATATTCCCTGCACTACATAGCTTAAGAATTCCTTAATCACAGATGGAAGGTCGGGATTCCTATCCAATAATAACTTTCACTTATAAGTTGCAGAGGTATGCTGAACACACTTTTATATACCCTCTTTTTTTTTTCTGGATCATGGCAGTTCCAATGGTGCAGCTTTCTAGTGTTCCTTTTCACTGACTAGCCATTAACACTTTCATCATAGTTTAATGACTTCCGGGAAATAAAATACAACCCATTTCAGATTATTCACATAGCTTTCCAGGTTTTAGACTATTTTGAGCCAGCCTGCACAGTACCTCCAAGATCCCCCATTTCTTTTTTGCCAAACAGATAAACTGATGTCTTCCTGAATGTTTCTTTTACTCACAAAAATTGTGCCTTCTCTCTGTCTCTGCTGTTTGTGCCCATCTGTGTGTGTGACAAGTTTTACACTCTAACTTCTCTACATGTAGCTCTCTCATGTGTCCACCAGCCAAACACCTTCTGGTCATAATCGTCTTCCTGATGGTGTTAATTCTAAGTCAGGGGTCAACAAATAATAACAAAACACCATTTCATTATTTTCGAGAAAAATAAGATTGAACTTGTTACAATTGACGTAAACTCTAGAAAGGAAGTTATTTTTATGTCTGGTTACAGACATTTTAAAATAACTTTTCTTCATTATACTACGCTCGGGTCATAGATCATCATGTGTATATGAATAATTTGGCTGCACACCTATATGCAATAGGGTTCAAACTTGCAGGTATTATCAAAATAGAGAACACAGTTAACATTCGAGAGTACTGAAGGAAGCCACAAAACGATACTGATGAGATAGTTCACATTAGTAAAATTGAGGGGAAACATTTTAATTAAATGTAAAACAATACTTATAGTTTGAATGAAAGTATGTGCAGTGATGTGAAAGCTCAAAGTTATTTTGGTGTGCAGGCTCACTCAGTATCAATGACAAATTTCCAAAAAAAAAACACAAAATACCGCAGATGTTGGAACTCTAAAATTAAAATAAGGTTCTGGAAAAACTCAATAGATCTGGCAGCATCAGTGGAGAGAAAAAAAAAAGAGTTAACATAACTTCTTTGGAAGCGGAGTCATACCAGATTTGAAACTTTCTCCATTGATGCTGCCAAAACTGCTCAGTTTCGCCAGCACTTTTTTAAAGTTGTGGACAGAACCTCAAACTGAAAGCTGTACAAAAGATACAATGGAACTTGAATTTATATCAGAGTATAAAATTCACATGAAGAGCTGATACAAAATCCAATTCAAGCTAAGGTGCAGAGCATTAGATTCCATATTTAGGAAACTGAGGTTTGGGTAAAGCATAACTCAGATTCACCAGCATTCTGAGTGATAAGATGAAATACTAATTTAAAAAACGGTAAAATTGGGCTTTTTTGTTAGATAAATGCTATTTTACGAAGTTTTGTAATTGAAGTTTTGATATGGGATAGGGTATACAGAAGTTATTTCCACTAATCATGTGGCCTTGAACAAAAGATTATAAGGTTAGGAGAAATGTATTCATAGAGAAAGATATGAAGTTATTGGTTGAGGCAGAAACTGCACACCAGCATTCAAAATTAGCTGGAATGCTGAAGGAACAGATGAACAGAGGATCAGAAGAAGGCCATTCAGCCAATCAAGCCTGTCACCATGTAATGAGGTCATAGCTGATCTGTGGCTTAATTCATATAGCTATCTTTGGCCCATTTCCCTCAACATTTTTGCTTATATAAGACATAGGAAAATGCATAAAACAACATAAAAACTGATGGCTAAAAGTCATAGGGAGTGATTGTTTGCCTGGAGGGTGAAAGGCAACATGCACTGATTGCTTGAGACAAATGGTTGGTTTAGTGGAGTGACTTGTATCCACTCTGAAAGCAACATTCAGAGACTTTAGATTACGTTGCTTTGAAACTCATTCTGAGAAACCAATGTTAATGCTTGTGCTTTTTAACAAATTCCCCATTTTGCTTGCATCATTTTATGAGTTATTTTTCAGGCTTGCTCAGTCTCCCAATATTCTAAGGCAGGTTTGATATGTTTTCCACAACGTTAATCAATTCTTCTGTGTTTAAATAAGTTACTCAATTCTCCTTAATTATTTGCAAAGGGTACAACTTCTGGATTTTAAATGCAAACAAACTTGAGGAAAAACGGACAATGCAATGAATCTGTCAAAAGTTAAAACATTTTAAATCCTTCTTTATGAGTGGGATAGTTTGTGGCTTTCATAACTCAATTATAACTTGCTAAAAGAATTAGGTACATGAAATATACAATTTATGGTTCGAATGCTTATGTCATTTTAATGGTGGTGAATTACCTCTGTCTAGGTGCACTGCTTAATCATTGTTAACGTGAAGTTCACCAAAACAGCTAATAACAAAGCCTCAAGGAAGAAGCAGAACTAACCTTTTGGCTTTTTTGGCTTACCAATGGTGAATCTGTTTGATATGTTACTTCAGCTAGAAAATTTGATGATGTTGTTGATTAAAGCTCCATACCAGACAGAAAAAAAAACATATGGGAGGCTCTTCTTGGTTCAAACAGTCCTGTTTTAGAATAATACTGAATGCTTGAGGATAACCAAGGATCCTAACTTCCTATAACATTTTTCTTTCAAGCATGTTGCAAGTTCAAGAATGATTGATTTCTATGCTTTTGTTCTTTGAAATAGTGAGTGAATTAACAAAAGTTCTGCAACTTGCAGTGGATGCTCTTATTTCTCTTTAACTTCACTTAATAAATCTGACTCTGTTTTTAGCCTAAGATATGGTTGATCAGGTATTATTTACTCATCATTGTGAGGGGATAGGAATTTCTAATGGAAATCTTTAAGTACCTGCTGCATGTAATTCAACAATAAAGTGACTAACTGCCATCCTGTGGCTTGCTACCAGACTACTTCATGCAAGCAGTTAATTTTGGCTCAAAGAAAACGAGGTTCTGCCTGTAAAAGTGGTCTATCACTATCAGCGTTTAGCTCCATATTCTTGTTGGTTTTCTTCTGAAGGTATTGGATTCCAGCTGAAATACCATTTCAGAGAATCTTGCTCAATTAATCACTTCTTTGTACATCTACAGAGTGAGCTTTGATAGACCACTTGGTTATCACAGCCAAGTCCAATCTTGATTTGGATGCATGCACACAGTTCCCAGTAGGAATGGATGGATAGCAGGAGGACAGGGAGTCTCTTTCCTAGCTTAGCAACACCAAAGTCAGTTAAGAACATGAAAATTTGCTTGAGCTGACAGCTTTTAGCTTGAGATACATCTACAAGCAGATTGAGTTTCTGGCTGTATCCCTTAATAAAGATACACTTTAACCACTAAGTGGCTCTGAAGAACAGCCAACATCACCTCCATATTTTTAAAATCATAAATCTGCTATCAATTTACCTGTGCTTTTGGTGCTATTAGTATGATCTCAAATGAATGAGGAAAATCTCAAAACTCCAAATGTATCTACAATCTGATGTTTTTGGATCCCAAGAGTTTGTCAGATACAGCAGAAAACAGTGTCTCACTCCACTTGTTCATTTTCTACAAGCTGCAAACCTGAAGGATCCCTTTCTCTGCATTTATCAATATTAAAAAGCTTTTCCTCACAAAAGCACTCTTTCAATCAGGATTTAATGTAGAGGAAGGAAGGAAGGGAGAGGGACACCAGAAAAACAAACATTGGAGGAGGGCAAGAAAGAAATTGAAATGAGGTCATTGTATTTTTAATTGCATCCATTTGGAACTATGGATGTTACCTGTGAAAAGCTGGCACGTGGCACTTTCACAAAGGGACACCAGGATGTGCTTCATGTTACACAAAATAAGGCAGAAATTTCCTCAAATTTCAAAGATCTGGAGCAACTTCCTTTGAGCAGCTGTCCTTTTATCCCCCGTTTCTAAAATAATCTTTCCCGGCTGACAATCCTATCACCTAATGAAAAGTTTGCAATGAACCAGGCTTTTAGAAAGATCTGTTTCCAAGGAAATTGATTCCAAACAACAGCAGGCATTCTGAGAATCTCGCAGAAAGTATAGCAACATTAAGAAACAGAAATGGACTCTCTCCGAAGTCAAAGAATACCACATTGTGTTCAAAATTCAACATATTGGTCTCATATTAATGGACACAAATTAAAATAACAAAATAATCCTGAAGTGAAGTTTAATTAATAAACAACTTCAAATTCAGTATTCATTTATGCTTCTTTAACATTGCATTTGATAAGATTATAGGGCCATCATTTTTCAAGACACAGACCTCAGAATCCTCTGTCGACCCCCTCCTGTTACAGAGTTACAAAAGCTGACAATTGGAAAGATGCTTTTTTTTTCCCTGAGGTTCCAACTGTCACAAAAAACTGAAATGGTGGGAACTTATGGTCCAATGTCACTAAAATGCAGAAGTTGTTTTAATGATCATTGTAAATAAATCTAGGTATTTAGCAGCACTGAACTCCATGTGTTCGCACTCAAGTATGACTCCTAACATAAAGCATCTTGTTATAATTGTAGTGAACATGCTTCACCATTTCTACACATCCTAGAAGTTATAACCTGTAAATAGTATCTATATTTACAAGAAACATTTTCTTGGTAGCAACGTGCTCTGGCACATCCTGAGAGCATGAAATATGTGACTTAAATCCAAATGTTTCTTCTATAAATGACAACTTTTGGCACGGGTAGTAGCATATTCCTGAAAAGATCACTTAAAAGGAACTTCTGTATTCTCAAATTGCAACAGCATCATGCCACTTTACTTCACACATATTATAAGCCAATCTTAACCTTGTACTATCCATTTTACTCTGATGGAAGTTATCTGTAATGACTTAGCAATTTTTATCTTACTTTACATTACACAGGTACAACTTTACATTATTTCAAATATACGACATTTACAGTGTGATATTTAAAGGTCCACATCGCTCAAGTTGACAAACATTAGCTGGTATCTTAATTCAAACCAGGCAGGTGGGGAAAATCTGTCTGCACCTTATTGTTTCAATAACTCAAAATAAAATCTCGCATTTACGTTAAGATACCCAATCTCATTGAATAGCTGGATAAAGTTGGACATATTTGTTGTCTTCTTACCTCTCCTTTAGCTTATCAGACAGTTCCTCCAGAATTTGCACAGCCTGTTTGTGATAGTCGAGTTGTGCTTCCACGAGGGCTGACATTTGAGTCACTTGCTCGATCTGGAAGAAAATTATCCATGTTTGGTTTAAGCTAGTTTAAAGTGATTGAAATTATTTTCACTCAATTACAGTGACTTAATCTCTCATCTTAAGATGCCCTCCTGTCCAATAGCTATTTATAGAAATAAAAGTGATTCATGCCTAAACACTTTTACATTGATCAATTCTGAAATCTCTCCCCAGAATTGGCTCAGGTTCAACAAACAAGAAAAAAAATAGCAAGGACACTTTTACCCTGAGGCCAATTAAATATTTTCGTGAAACTGTGTAAGTTTGCTCCATCTGAAGATATGAAAAATAAAAGGTATGGGTCACCTCCACTTTATCCCAATGCAAACTTATAGCTGTCCAGAGAGTACTGAGGAAATACAGCAGTTAAGGATTGCACTACTTTGTGAGAGGGGTTAAAATGAGATCCAGACTGTCCATTAAAGCTGACATTATTTGAAGAAGTTTGCTCTCCTGACTAACATTCATCAATATTATCAAAATTGCAGACTATTGAGTCATCCCATTGGGATGTTAGTGCCGAACCATGATCATTATGTTTTAAAAGACAACTGACAATGAAGTCCAAAACTGGAGCAATGCGTCATATATTGTGCGGTGTAAATGATATATGATTTCACACAAATTGAAATTAGTTTCTATATTATTGAAATTATTTGCTTCTCTATGTGACATCAAGAAAGTATGAATTCGTCTATTGAATGAAATATGAAGTAGAAATATCAGAGAAGGCAGGAAATAGCAGAAAGAAATATTTCGTAACATGATATTTGGTGATTACTTGGGTATTTTTCAGTATCAACAGGACAATTTCTTTTTTTGGGTGTGACACGTCTTGACTTTTAAATTATGACTTGGCTGAAGCCAGAGATGAAGCAATCTGCAGAATTAGAACATTCCAAATCAGGGGAAAATCAAACATTTATTATGCCCTGACCAACGCCACAAGCTTAGAAAGCTTTTCAATAGAACTGTGGGAATTGTTGTTCAGCAGAGCCAAAAGAAGGTTTTATGTTGTTACAATAATAAAGTTGATTCATCATATATCTGATCAAATCTTCAATGAGAGCTCAGTAAATATTCTCAGCACACTCACTAAAAGCTTTGACTAGTTACTGTCATTGCCTATACACAATTATTACCCTCAGTGAATGGTTCTATAAAGCAATACAATTTCCCGTTAAGCAAGAGTATAATCCTTGTAGGATAAATGGCACATTGATGAACTTAATGATCAGAAATAAACTTGTTAAAGCATTACTTCACAATATATTATAATCTTCCTGAAATACTTTGCCTTTCCATCAGAAGCCACTGATCTTTGCTGAGATCATTACATTAGAGACAAAAAAACTGCAGATACTGGAATCGAAAGTAGACAAGCAGGAAACTGGAAGAACACAGCAAGCCAGGCAGCATCAAGAGGTGCTGAAGTCAACACTGGGGACCAGTCCTGAAGAAGCCAAAACATTGACTTCTCCACCTCGTGATGCTGCATTCATCTAGCCTTCTGCTTGTCTACTTGAGATCATTACGTTAGCCAAAAGTGTGTTACTAGACTGAGGACTTCGGACTGGAGTCTAATTTGTTTCCTTCAACAACAAAGTATGCACATTCAACTTCTAGCAATGGCATTGAACAGTGATCTGAAACAGGAATCTAATTACCTGTACTGACTTCAGTAAGGTACAAATGAGAGTTGAGAGAGAACAAATCCTGAATGAGGCACAGCCCACATGTGTGTGAATCTGGAAACCTGGAGTATTTAGAGAATTCTGTGCAGGAGGAAAGAGATGCTTTCTGCATTTGCTTTGGTTCATAGTTTTTAAGGCCTTTTTTGTGGTATATAATTTGTACGGCCAAATACTTCAGGTTCTACTGATAAATTGCTGAAGATCAAGGTCCCAGCATTTCAGCTTCAACTGAGCAGAGGGAGGGGAGTTTCAGTTTAACAGCTACAGGTGTCTACTGACTGTGTGAACAAATCAAAGAGTGACACAGGGAAGTGGTGTTTTAATGAGTTCATGATTTTAATAATTGTACCTTTTTTTGGAAGAAGTGTGGAGTTTGCACATTCTTCCCAAGTCTGCATGGTGCTCGTTTCCTCCCACAGTTTAAAGATGCACTAGTTAGGAGGACTGACCATGATAAATTGCCCATAGTGTCCCAGGACATGTAGGTTAGATGGGTTAGCCATGGGAATGTAGGGTTATATGATAAAGGGAGGTGGGTGTGGGTAGGATGCTCTTCGGAGGGTCGGTCAATAGGCCGAACGACCTTCTTCCATTCTGTTGGATTCTATAATTCCACGAAAAGAGATTAACTGAGAAACAACAGGAATAAGTGGAATCAGGGCCAATAAAGACCACAAGATGAAAGGAATAGGCCGTTTGGCCCTTTCAGCCTGCTCCAATCATGGCTCATCTGACATTCCCACAATCTTCGATTCCCAAAATGGTTAGGAATCTATCTCAACCATAAATATACACAAGGGCTCTGCTTTACAGCTCTCTGCAGCAAGGAATTCCAAAGTCTCAGAATCCACAGAAAAAAATCCCTCTTCGTCACAGTCTTAAAATTTGTGACTCTTTATTCTGAGACTAGGCATTCTGGCTCTAGACCCCTATGAGGGGTAACATTCTGTGAGCATTTACCCTGTCAAGCCTCTTGAGAATCCTATATGTTTCAATTAGATAATCTCTCATTCTTCTAAACTCCAGTGAGTGGAGTCCCACTCTGTTTAGTCTTTGCTCATGAGATAATTCTTCTATTTTAGAGATTATCCTAGTGAACCTTTTCTTAACATGAAATAATATTTTTCGTGAAATAAGGGGACCAAAACTGCTCAGTGAACTCAAGATGTGGTCTCTCCAACACCTGTACAGTTGCAAAAAGACATCCCTATTCTTATACTCCAGCCTCCTTGAAATATGGGCCAACATTCCATTAGCCTTCCTAATTATATGCTGCACCAATGTGCGAGCTTTCTGTGTTTCATGCACAAGTGCCCCAAATCCTTGTGTGTTGCAGCTTTCTGCAGTTTTTCTCCATTTAAATAATAGTGTTCTTTTGTTCTCCCTTCCAAAATAAACAACTTCACATTCTCCAACATTATACTCCATTTGCCGACTTTTTGCCCACTTCTTGTATCCATTCCACAACCTGCTTTTCCATCTTATTTTGTGTTGCCCACAAATTTGGCTTTAAAGGAATATAAGCAAGCAAAGCGGGGTAAAAAATGTAAAACCAAAAAGGAGCAAACACATTTAGGACAGTACTATAGGCTCTGCAACAGGGAGAAGGAAATTGAACAGATAATGAGGCAAATTTCAGAGAAGTGTAAAAGTAATAGGGTAAATAATAGTAGGGGATTTCAACTTTCCGAACACTAAGTGGGATAGTTGTAGCATGAAAGGGTTTGGAAGGAGCAGAGTTCTTAAAAGACATCAAGGAGAGTTTTTTAAGTCACTATGTAGGAGAAAGGAGGGGTGATCCTGGATTTAATTTTACTTAATGAAATGAGGCATGTGGTTGAAGTATCAGTGGGAAGCATTTTGGAGACAGTGATCATAACTCCATTAGACTCAGGTTTGTTATGAAGAGGACATGGATGAAACAAAAATCAAATTTCTAAACTGGGCGGAGAAGACCAATTTTAATAAGATCAGGTATGATTTGGCCAGAAAGGACTAGGAGCAGATATGTTTAGGTAAATCAGAGCAGTGGGAGTCATTCAAGCAGGAAGTAAGGGGAGTACAGGAGCAAATGTTCCAATAAAGACAAAAGTAGGACCAACAAATCCTGAGAACCATGGATATCTAAGGACATTCAAGACTCGATAAAGAGAAAATGGGAAGCTTACAGCAGATACTGAGGCCTCAAAATAGCAGAAGCCCTACAGAAATAAAGAATGTGCAAGGTGAAGCTTAGAAAGGAAATTAAGAGAGCAAAAAAAATGGGGAGGCCAGAATAATCGCATGCAAAATCAAGGAAATTCATAAGCTATTTTAAAGAATAAAAGGATAACTAGGAAAAGATAGTCTACAAACACCTGAAGGAGCAGCGCTCCAAATAAACCTGTTACACCTGTTGTGAGATTTTCAACTTTGTACATCCTAGTCCAACACCGGCATCTCCAAATTCGAAAAAAGTAAGGTCCATTAAGGACCACAGGGATAATTTTTGTGTGGAGCAATAGGTTCTAGCAAGATTATAAAGAAACACTCTGTATCAGTGCTTACCACGAAAAGGGACGATGTGGGTATTGACAACAGGGAAGAGAACTGTATTGCACAAATAAATTAGCATAGCTAGGGAGGAGGTTCTGAGTGATCTGGCAGGCTTAAAAGTAAATAAATCTTTAAGGTGGACTCTCCAACGCTATTGAATGAGGCAAGGAGGAAATAGCAATGGCAATAGTTTTCAATTCCTCCCTGTCCACAGGAGAGTTACCAGAGTACTGGAGGACAGCCAATGTGGACCATTATTCAAGAAGGGAGCAAGGAACAAACCAGGCAATTACATGCTACTCAGTCTAACCTCAGTGGTGGGATAACTATTGGAAGCAATTCTGAGAGATAGAATTAATCTGCCCTTGAAGAGGCATGGATTAATCAAGAATAGTCAGCATGGTTTTGTTAAGGGCAGGTCTTGTCTGACCAAACTGATTGAAATTTTCAAAGAGTTAACAAGGTGTGTTGATGAGGGTAAACCATTCAGCTTAGTCCATTTGGATTTCAGCAAGGTTTTTGATATGATTCCACATAGACGACTGATAACAAATTTAAGAGGTCATGGGATTCAAAGAAATTTGGCTAATTAGATTCAGAATTGGCTGAGTAGCAGGAAACAGGAGGTGATGGTCAAGCTGTGGTTCTGTGATTGGAAGCCTGTGTCCAGTGGGGTTCTGCAAGGATCAATGTTAGGGTCTTTGCTGTTTGCAATATATGTAAACAATTCAGACCTGAAGGTAGGAGTTTCGTCAGTAAGTTTGTGGATGATATGAAAATTGGAAGTGTGGTAGACACCCACGGTTTGGATTTGGCACACTACTACATTGAGTGGTGCCTTTATTAAGCCACCAGATCTTAGATAATCTTATATGAACTAAATACATTCACTATAACATCTAATTTTGTCACCTTATATTGAATATCCTCTTATCACAAATTACGAATAAGCCACCAGAAACATTTAGGAAAAAGAAATCAGAACAATGGACTTCAGTTCATTCTTACATCGGTTTCTAAAAGATTGTACATGCTAGTTTCTGCCACTTCTTTGGACTCGTCAAATTTCTCCATGGCTTGTTTGATCTCTTCGTCAGGGATTTTACCCTGTCGTTTCTTCTTGTAGTCATAGTCCAGGCGTCGACCCTCCAACTTCTTCAAGTGATGCTACAATATCAAAATGGATATGTAATATGCAATAATATCTAAAATATTCTCACACAATAGTCTTTGTTTCTTTTTTCTTGAAGATTCATGCATAGTTCCAGGCAATTCCCAAATTATGAACATCTGACTTATGAATGCTCATACTTAAAATTAATATTAATATGAAATCTCATTTGTAAGGACTCGACATGTGAATGTTTACTCATACTTACAAACAGCGACTTTGTAATGTACTGAATTGTCTTCTGGTATGTGTACAACTGACTTACAAATGTACCCAGGAACCAGTTTCTAAACTGCAGACTGCCTGTGCTTTTAGTCTGCATAAAGCTATTGATGCCAACAGTCCACAAATACCTTACTCACTTAATCATTCTTATATGACTCCAGATACCAAGTCTTGCAGACTATAGGACCTTTGAGATAGAAACATTATTGTTTACACATACACTCCTTCCAGCATGGGACCATGAAGTAATAATGTTTGCTCATCCCTTTCTCTCTGAGGAGCGCTACCAATTGCTGCATCCCCAGTGACACCAGTTCTCTCAGCATAGACCAAGGTTTAACCTTTCGGCTTTTGCATTATGTAGCTGGGGAGCAATACACAACATTAATTCTAAGCTATATAGAAATCAAATAAATTCATTCATGCAGTGAAATACTATTTGATCAATGTTTACTCTGGTTTTTTTTACCCTTTCAGTGCTGACTTTTTAATGCGACAGTTCACTGGAGAGTAAGGTTTTTCAAAATCAAGGTCACTACTTCTCCATGGTCAACTGACTGAGCTGACCAATTTGCTTTTATGTTATGTTTGGTAGGCAGAATATTCAGTCAACATGGAAAAGTTAAAAGTAACTGCCAACTTGGATTCCAAACCAGTCCCTTTAGAAGATGGTGTCATTGTATCAATGCTCCCCATTAGGACAGAACAGAGACACAGACAAGAACAATGTAATCACCATCAAACCAGAATGTACTCTTCAGTTTCTTCTGCAATTATATGCTCAGCTTCTCTTTTCTTTAGGTTCATAACCTATGATAACAATTAGAAAATCTATCTCTAGGCTTCTGATGGGGCTGTTTTTCTGCCTGTTTCAAGCTGAATGCAAAAATGATCTTGACAATTTTGCTCCATGAGCAGTAGAGCAGCAAATAAGTGTCTTTCCCTCAATGTCAGTGAGATGATATACAAGTAAATAGGCCATGAACTTATTCTCAGCTGAATGGACTATCAAAAAGTGCAGCATACCAGTGCCCTGAATGAACATCACATTCCACCATCAAGTATTTTTCTCATAGAATCATAGAAGACACCAGCATGGGCTCTGTTCCCGTCCACAGATTTTGAGCAACATACAAACAGGACAGGTTACCCAGCTCCTTGATCCTGTAATGCCATTCAGCTAAATCTTTGCAGATCTTATTTGCAATTACCTGTCGTGGTCAAATTCCCTTAAAAATATTTGAACAGAAATCAATCTCATTTGTAAAACCATTACTGATCCACTGAAGCATCACCTTCTATCCAACTTAGGGACACACAGCTGACCCTTGCAAATTTCTAGCCATACAATCATTAACATTCAGGAGAGATGTTCCCCCACCTTTGGTGAGATGTCATGTCTAACTAAAAAAGAGCCTGAGCATTGAGAAAAAGACATAGACAGATAACTTCCCACAGCGAATTTGTTTTGTTTTTGTGAGGCTGGTGCATGGTAGCGTTCTCTTCATTTTTCACAGACGATTGCGGCTGATCCTGAAGTGTTGGGATCATAATGGGTGATCTATATCTAACATCTGAAGACAGCAAATGGTGGGAAACAGCAGACTCCATGTATCTTGCAGCTCTTCATATTATGTTAATTGGCAAATAAAATGGATACCTTAGTACATCGACTTACCTTACGCAAAACAGGTTCTAAACATCAAATGCAATAAACTAGATATTTTATCTTGGCTTTAGAGAAATTTGGTCTATTGGTAGTTCTCATTATTAAGTACTTGGGTTTGTCACTTAAGTACTTATCATGGTTTCACTGAACTCTGGTTTCATGACAAATGTAGCAGTTTTGACTGTTTTGCTGATTAACTTTGAATGCTGTTTTATCTGAAGAGTCGCATCTTAAACACAAGCTTTAAGCTTCTGCTCTCACTGATGCAGAGAGGTTTCATGTAGATTAAATAACTAGCTTAATTATATAAATTAACTTTTTCAATTAAACCTGCAAATTTGCCTTCCCATTTTTTCACATTTCATTGATCAAGTTCAAAAATAATTACATAACTCATATTTGATTTAAAGGATTGGTTGATATTGATATATCCAATACCTGCACAGATTTCCAGGTGATTTGTTCATTTTATTGTGCATTTGTACAAATTCAGTTTGGATTATATTGCAGCACAACTAATCAGTTTAGAATAAGCAGCCCGCTCTAGGAATGAACTCTCATTAAACTTCTCCTCCTTTCTAACCTTGAACCTTTATCTTGAGGTATATATACTGCAGAAACACTGTACTACTGCACAACAATCTTTGCACTTTTAGTCTGAAACTACCAGTATGAACATTTTTTTTCGACACACTGTATGTGCTTGAAATGGACCATGAAGGGCTTATGCTCGAAACGTCGAATTCTCTATTCCTGAGATGCTGCCTGACCTGCTGTGCTTTGACCAGCAACACATTTGCAGCCATGATTTCACTTCAGCAGAGCAAATTCAAAACTTTCCCCTTGCATTAATTATCGGCCTTTCTCAGCATATCTGAATGAACTTGTCTAAATACAAGACTTTCAATCCATGGTAAGAGATAGGGTAGTCTTGGCAATTTTAAATTTAGCTTCCAATGGGTTGCACAAAATCTTTTCTATTGAAATATAATTGCTTGCTGTGTCGGTGAATAAATAGCATGAGGCATTGTTTGATTCAATAAAGGAAATAAACTGTCTGGGAACTACCTAGTAGTGTTGGTTTAAGGACATGTAAATGTTAAAATTGCAAAAGTCTTTATCCAAAGGTTAAAGATGTTTTGCTCCAAGAACTTTTTAATCCAAATGCAAACATGTAATTTTCAGTATCAAGAACAATATTTGAGAGATCAACAAACATTAACTAATTGAATAAAGTGTGCTTCATATGGATAACCCAAACTTGGGTGATAATTCTCAAACATGGATACTTACAATAAATCCACTGACTTGGACAGCTAACTCGACCACACTTCCCCATACCCTGCCTCCTGCAAGAATTCTATTCCATTCTTCAAGTTTCTCCATTATCTATTTTGATGAAGCAACCTTCTAACCAACACTTCTGATAGATCCTCCTTCATCCTCAACAGAGGATTCCTCCCCATCATAGTTAATAGGGGGGACTTTTGGCTTTCACCCAAACCATGACAGGGATTATCTTCTCCAAATCTTCAACCACGAGTCCCTGGATTCAATCATGCTGCAACATTTCAGTTACATGTGTGATGCCACCACCAAACAGTTCCTCCACCTGTCAGTGTCCTTATAGGATCTGCAACTGATGGCGTTCCCTTCCCAACACCCTAATCACCCCAACTTCCTCCCTTTGATTAGGCATCTTTCCATGAAAGTATTGATAATGTAACATCTGCACGTTTGGCTCCTCCGTCAATACTGTCTGAGGTCCCAAACGTATTTTTCAGTTTAAACACCAATTTCCCCATACTGATTTCAATTCTCTATATTACAGTCACTGCTTATAATGTCAGCCACTTGACATTGGGGACAGCACATACATAATTATGGAACGCCTCCATTCAGTTGCAGAAGCACTGAAATTAGGAACAAGAGTAGACCATTTGGCCTTTCAAGACCAATCTGCCATTTAATAAGATCATAGCTGATCAGGTTGAGTTCTCAACTTCATTTTCTTATCTGTATCTTGGATTCCTCATCTAATTCATTTAAATAAATTCAATGATCCAGCCTCTGTTGCTTCTTACGAAAGAGAATTCTACTGACTAATGACATTCAGAAGAAATTTCTCCTCATCCACACCTTAAATGAGAGAACTCTTATCTAAACTGTGCCCCCTATTCTAGTCTCCTCCACCAGAAGATACATACTTACGGTTTCACTCTACTAGGTCACTTCAAGACCTTATACAATCGATAAGATAGTTTTAGAATTAAAGGCCGTCATTTTAATTGTCCATCTTGCTGTCATGCCAACCTTTCCGTGCTTGGATTCCTACAGTGTTCCCGTGAAGCTAATTTAAGCTCTGGGAACAGCATCTTATCTTTCAATTAGGCATTCTACAAATGTCTGAACTTAACAGTGAATTCAACAATTCTAAGCTGTACACATTGCCCACATTTTAGCTCCTTTCCTTTGCACATCTTGGTTTTAGTCTCATTTCTTCCTCGCTTGTGTTTTCAGGTAGTAGCTGTTCATCATTTCACCATTCACACCTCCTCTAGACATATCTTTTGTTTCTTTACTTGTCCCATTACTAATTTCTTCTGGCTGTGCACACTAACCCTTCTTGTCATTTAATCTTTTTTGTCTTCCAATCTATCACAGGCTTTTGTTTTTGACTCACTGTCCGACAGGAAAGGTTGATAGGGTTCCTTTGAAATAGAACTAATTCAGCTTCGGAAACTTGGTCAGCGTGGATGGATTGGACTGAAGTGTCTGTTTCCATGCTGTATGATTCTACAACCTGAAATATTAACTCTCTTACTCCATAGTTGCTGCCTGACGTAAGCATTTTCAGCATTTAGATTTCATATTAGGGCATTCGCGTTGTTTGAGCTGTACATGTACTGTAAATTAGCATACTAAATGTTCTGCTATAAAATTCTGGTCAATGCGTTATCACTTTGAAGAGAATTGGGAATATGGTTTGCCTTCATGATATACACCTATTCAGAGAAATCATAAAAGAGGTGGACTCCACCTCACAGATGATACAAAATGTTAAGGAAAACTGAACTTATGCTACCTAACCTAACACCATATCAAGTTTCCACAGGATATTTTAAAAGGGAGTAAAAGTTCACAAGTGAAAAGATGATTCAATTGTATTCAGAAACCATTGATTTCAAATTAGGTTTCAATCATGTTTCTTCTGGAGTGGGAGGGGAGGGAATCAAAAAGATAGCAGAACGGTAATTTGTTTACCTATAGATGATATTTTACCTGAATTTCTTTGAAATCTTTATCACATAGACCTTGTAAGGGATCAATGAAGTTCTGTTTGACTTCAATATCCAGGGAATCTTTAACCTCAGCCATCCTTTTCATCGATTCACCAACATCAATAAGTGCACCTCCTTAAATCAGAAAATTTAAATTCAAGAATCAATTAAAGTACAGAAAACCGAATAAATCTCTCTTTGATGGATAACAAACCAATACAATCCTTGTATCAAAATATTTTCTCCTGTCTTGCTGGGAAACCGCTTAACACGAAATTTCTCCACAACGTGTCACCTTCAGGAAAACCTTGAATAATAATGAGAATGACCTTGAAAGGTCAGAGCATTGAGTATGGGAGTTGGGAGGTCATGTTGTGGCTGTACAGGACATTGGTTAGGCCACGTTTGGAATGTTATGTGCAATTCTAGTCTCAGAAAGATGTTGTGAAACTTGAAAGGGCTCAGAAAAGACTTACAAGGATTTTGCCAGGGTTGGAGGATTTGAGCTAGAAGGAGAGGCTGAATAGGGGGTTGTTTTCCCTGGAGCTTCAGAGGCTGAGGGGTGACCTTTTAGAGGTTCATAAAATCATGAGGGGCCTGGATAAATAGTCAAGGCCTTTTCCCTGAGGTGGGGGGTGGGGGGAAGACCAGAACTGGATGGCATTGGCATACGTATAGGATGAGGAGGGAAAAATTTAAAAGGGACCAAAGGGGCAAATTTTTCCACGCAGAGGGTGGTACATGTATGGAATGAGCTGCCAGAGAAAGTGGTGGAGGCTGGTACAATGACAACATCTAAAAGGCATTGGATGGGTATATGAATAGGAAGGGTTTAGAGGGATTTGGACCAAGTGCTGACAAATGGCACTAGATTAGGTCGGCATGAACAAGATGGCCCGGAGAGTCTGTTTCCATGCTGTACACCTTTACGACTCAGGAACTATAACCATGAGAGGCTTCACAGTTAAATTCAATGATGACCCCATTTGATTTTCACACAAAAACACTTCCAGAGTCAACAGTTCACAGGGAGTGAGAGGCCTTGTAAAACTTCCCTGTCCCCTTTGGAGTGGTGCTTTATAACTACCAGCTGAAGCTAACTACCTCGGCACAAAGCTGGAATCCGGCTTGAGAAATTTCTGTCTGTGTGTATCTGTTTCATAGTGAGTGGTGCTTTTGGTAACTGAACCACCGGAACGATCTACAAGATTGCAGTTATTAACAGTCAGCTCTGCTCATCTGATTTGAGATATACAGAGATCTGGGATGTACACAGGTACAAGGGAACATCTCAACTTAAGGTAAATGTCAACTTTTAAGATAAACTTTTATTTAAGAGAAAAATATACTGTTGAGTAAATCAACAATAAGCACTCCAGAAAATATTATTCCTTCTGGAAGCTTCCCGATAAGTATCTACTATTAAGAAAGTATTAATTTAGAGTCAAGTTAAATAATCTTTTTAAATAAACTTGGAAGTTATTTTTAATGCATCTTTCTTTTGCTCTGATGGAATCTTGCCACAAACATACTCAACAAGATAAATGACAAAATGCCACAACGCTCAATATAACACTTCTGAAATTGATCTCTTGCAGAAATGTCAGTTGCTCAGTTTATGTACTTTTGGGGAAGAATTTAGCCTTCCCAGCACACCCATAACAGAAACACCAGAGTCAGTTAAGAATGAGCACAGTAAATCACTGGAAGTAAGTGTTGGCAAACAATTCTAAGTGTGATGCTGGAAAAGCACAGTTGGTCAGGCAGCAACCGAGGAGCACGAGAATTGACATTTCGAGCACAAGCATTTCATCAGCCTAACTGGCTGTGCTTTTCCAGAAACGCACTTTTTGACTCTGATCTCCAGCATCTGCAGTCCTCACTTTCTCCTAAACAATTCTAAGGCACAATAAATTAACCTCCCGAATGATATGGATTGTCATACTAATTCTATGAGCTGTCTCCGTATTTAAGTTATTGTTTTCCCCTTTTCTTTCTTCCTTCAAGGGTTCATATCCTTTTGGAGGGTGAAGAGCAAATTTATTATCAAATATGGTCACTCTGAGCAGTCTCAACCTTTCCCGTCACCTCATGATTTCCTTCCCACGATCCCTCGAATTCTGTAGGATAGTTTCCCATCTCAATTCATTCACCCCCTATCCCTTAGCTGAAAGAAATAACCATTTCTGTGACATACAGTGCAATTCAATTCTAATTCATGCTGCGCTGTGATATATTTAGACAATATTTTATAATGAGCACACCTGCACAAGTAACAATCACAGTATTGATTTGCGTGTTCGTAAAATGACATAACGAACAAAATACAATCCTGACAGTTTTGACCCTAAAACCTCTAGCACCAACTGACATTTTACCATTAAGCATGGTTTTTAAATAAATATTAATCAAAGTAATTCACTCACCAAAATTTGATTCTTCACCCAGATCCTTCCCAAATTTTATCATGGATTCTCCGAGAAGTCCTTCTGGTTGAGGGTAGCCTGGATTTTTTACCTGACCACGAATCTTTGACACAGTGTTCAGCATGGTTAGTTTAGCTCTGGATGCTGTGTAAAGATGCAATTAATGAATTTTGGCAATTATAGGATTTCAACCACAATAATTTTCAGTAAAATGAATAGTAGCTGACAATCGTTCAGTGCTTACATAATAATGCAAGAAACATCAAATGGAAATTTAAAGGACAATACAGTACAATTTTTCATATTCATAAAATTGAATGTTGTCCCTTATATTTTCAACTTAAAGATGTACACTCATCTGAGCTGAAAAATCTAGCATATATTAAGTGCCGTACCTATCCAAATTTGGGTACATCAGGAGAGAGGAGTTTGAACTGCATATTAGGGTGGAATACAGGTTTTGGCGTTATCAGTAGATACAACTTGCTGTCATGAATTAAGAGTTCCACATGAGAAGGGTAGTGAGCACTAAAGCTGCTTTTCTCCTGCTGGTGCTGCTGACTACTTGACACAGATTTTCTACAAAAATAAGTTCAAGTGTTAAACATGAGTTAATACTGGTTACAAGCCTGTCCTTGATAATGGTGGGAGCACTTTGAAGAAATATGGTGTCAGATAGTGAATTTCACACAAGTTTGCAAAACACCAATCTCATCCATCTGGCTTCTCAATGTAAATTAAATTTGATAAATCCAGCCACCAGCAAGATCTCATCATAAGGTGTGTTCTCCAGCAATACAGGCACAAACTATCTTGGATGTTGCAAACCTGAACAGAAGATATGAAATGCTGGAAATAAATATTCATTTGGTCAGGCAGAATGGCAAGAAATACCATTAGATCAGTTAACTTTTATCAGAACTGAAGATAGACAGGGATGCATAAGGTTTTTAAAGAGAAGGTTTACGATTGGGTGGAGGGCAGGTTAGATTAAATAACTAAAGTTTATATATTGCAAAAGCTTTCATCTGTATAGTAAAGAAATAAAATACATATCCATACATGATGTGAATGAATTCCTAGCGGCCATCTGAAATCAACATGAAACAACAAGGAAGCAAGCAAAACAAGATCAAACCAAGGCACAACAATGTTAACATAACATCCCAATGTGAAAGATAAAGACTGGTTGCCATTGCACCAGAGGATTCATTAGAAAGAAACTACTGATACTGGCTTAACCTAAGGATCACCATGCCTCAGGAGCAGGGCAAAGTGGAGAAGGTGGAACATTCACAGTGACCTCAGTCAGTTTGGGAACAGGCATCATTCTCCACCACAAACAGTTGTCCAGCCAACTGAGCTAATCATCCCAATGTGAATCACTAATTACATTCTGTAATGACAACATCCTAAGATTGTGTCATAGATTTTAAGCTAAGGGCCTGTAGTATTAAAAGCATTAAATCAAATAATTTGTATGCAGGTTTCGAAATTTAGATTCAAGTGTTGAACAGAAGAAATGTTGATTTAAGGGCTTGTTTGCAGTGCACTTGGTATAAAATAGATGTGAAGGAAGTCACCAAGGCCATTCAAAAATTCAGCAATGAGTACCGCATTTTACAATGTTATCTTTTCAGGGTACACAGGAAGCCAGAAATGGCTATCAGCATCAACCAACAAATAAATACATTCCTTCAGGAATTGCATGTTTATCTTGCTTTAAACTAAATTCACAACTTCCTCTAATGAACTATTGAGTAAAAGCACTACCTAATTGTAGCACCATCATCCAAAGAAAGGCCCAGGATTGTTTCTAGTCTGTGCTGAGTTAAGCTAAGTTCAAGTTTCCTGCTTTTGATTGTTATCCAGTAATTACTGACAGGAATTGGTCTTTGGTTGTGTGAGGTGAGAACAGGATTGAATGTGGCTGGCTCTTTGCAATTCCATGGTTAAACAGCCTGTCATTATTTAATGCTGAAGTCACTCTAAGAGGCACAGAGCGGATGCTGAGCCCTGGGGAAACCGCAAATTTTAGTAGTCAACATCTTTGGCTGAGGTTGAGAGAAATCTATCAGGCACATCTGTCATAACAGCAAAGGATTTGAATCATCAGAAGCTCTTTCCTGTAATGTAAGCAGGTCATAAAGTAAATATGTGCAGCTCGACAAGTGTTTTAATACTACTTTCTAAACTTTGGTTCTAAGTGGGGTCAACAAAATTACTAATGAAATGGTGGGAGAAAAATCCAATTTCTTCCAGTGTACATGATTTCTTTATTTGACAAGGTGGGAGGAGAGAAAAGAGAAACCATGTGGAGACAGAATGGCTAACAGACATGACTAAGAAACCAAGAAACCAATACATTGTCAGCCAAGAATTTTAGAGCCCCTCGCGACAGAATGTATTCCAATAGTTTTTGTTTTCAAAACACAACTGAATTGATAGCTTTTCAGTTGAGGCAAAGTTTTCTAATTTTCAAGATTCTTACAATCTTTAAAATTTTAACTTCAAGAACGGACTGAAAGTTTTAGAGCTGATTCATCAGGAAATGTTTTTCAAAAGCTGAAAAGGAAATTTCTTATCCCTTTGAGGACATGGATCCTGTTTCTCTTTCGCTGACAATATTTAATAAAATGCAGAGCTTCAGAGCGCAAGACGAATGCTTTAAAATTGTTAATCTGAATAATGCCAACATTTTATGTGAAATGTGCTCAAACTGTTTTTTTTAAAATGGAGGAAACCACCTACTCCAGAGTTCAATCATTTACTATGTGACAAAGTGCACAGAGTGCATTACATGGGAACAATATTTGTACAAGATGCAGGGTTGTACACATGCAGTGGTGGCTCTGTTCATAGTTTATGGCCGTAAATCTACAAGCTGTGCAAACGTAAATTGTTTGTTTTAGCCATCAAAGTGCTGGCATCTTTACAATGAGGAAGGGGGTGGAAAAGAGAGAAGGGGGAAGTAGGGAGGGGGTGAGGGAGAGATGGTTAGTGGGGGGGTGGGGAAGGGGATGGGAAGGGTAGAGGGAGAGTGGGAGGGGTAAAAGGGTGTGTAGAGGAAGGGGGTAGAGGAGGGTTGGGGTGGTCACAGGTGCTTGAGGGGGTGAGGGGTTGAAGGGGCAAGGATGGAGAGTTTATGGGAAAAGGTGGCGAGGGGTGTAGGAAAGGGAGGGGATGTAAACGAGTGAGAGGGAAGGGATAAAGGAAAAGGGTAAGGGAGGGGATTAGGGCATGGGGGCATGAGGGACTGAGAGCAATGGGGTGTGAACAAAGTGGATGTGGAGCTGAGAGAGTATGTGTGTGGGAGTGAGACAAGTTTGGGGGGGGGGGGGAAGGTAGAGCGAGAGAGAGAGATGGGGATGAGCAAGGTGTTTGGCAGGCGCAAGGTGAGAGTGTGGAAAGGAAAAGAAAGCACTGGAAACAATAAATTTCTTGAAAATAAATGCGGGATCTCTAGTTCAAGACTGAATAAAATCAGGAGGTATTTAGAGAAAAACGTAGGAGATACTTTTGTAATTAAAACTGTTGAATGTTAAATTAAAATCTGCAGCTGTGAACTGAATAAATAGTTAGTACAGCCTGTTAAAAACGTTCCAGTTTTGTGTAGTAAAACAAAGTGCTGAAGAAACTCAATAAGTCTGGCTATACCTGTGGAAAGAGTAGAAGAATCGACGATACTAGGGAAGGGAAGAGATATAAAGCATCCAGAAACAGGGGAACACCAAGCCCTATGATTACTCTCTCTGGCCTTGATCTCAAGTGTTTCTTAGAAGAACTAACAGTCACATATGGGGATATGGGCTAGATAGTCAAAGAGGCACATATTAAGGCAGGTCTGAAATGAGAGTATGGAAGTTGAGGGACAAGAGACCTAGATAAGGAATTCTAGAGGTTAAGGGCCTTGGCAGTAAAGGAATAGCTATCAATCGTAAAGTAGTTAAAATAATGGATGTTGAAGAAACCAGAATTAGAAGTCCACAGATATCTTGGGTAGTTTGTGGGGTTGGGGGACACTACAGTCATGGAAACAAGGAGAGATGTGAAACCAGAATAAGAAATTTAAATTCAAGACTATCCTTTACCTAAATTACAACAATGAGTACAATTGAAAAATACTTAATTGTCTGGAAAGCACTTTGAAATATCCAGTTGATGAGAAGGACACGATATAAATGAATTTTTTCTAACAGAGGAAACCAACATATGACAGTGAGTGTAGGGAAGATGGGCGAGTGGAAGTTGTGCAAATAAGGACATCAGTAGATATTTGCTGGTTTAAATTTATCAGGATATAGATTGCAGGAGGTTGATGAATGGCATATTCAAATAGCCAAGTCTGGAGGAGATCAAAGGTATGGTTGACTACTTTAGCAGATAAGCTCTGGTAAGGGTCACATCAGGTATCAAGATGGTGAATATTAGTGGCCTTATTCACAGTACAACATTTGGAGTCAAACCCGACACCAAGTTTGCACAATGTGGCTCAGACACAGATAGTTGCCTGGGAGAGAGATGGGAGTTGTTAGATTGGAAACAGTATTCTGTAGCACAGAATTAATTCAATTGTTTTGAATCTCCTAGTATTTAAATGATACCGTATGTCAGACAAGCAATCCGATTGTTTTAGAAACAAAGCAGAATACTGATGCTGCAAAAAGGAGTAAAATGAAAAGGTAATCAAAATATAAGGCCCAGGTGAGATAAAACTAGAATGAAACAAGACTGAGGAAGACAAGGAGTCCATAATTTTGACAGAAATTAAGATGTATGCAAGTAACAGATGCCTGTGGGATTCTGGATTTCAACTTAATGACTTCAACTGAGATGAAGAAGAATATGTAAGCATGTATAATATATGACTTAAGAGTAATAGTGAGCTTCTGCAAACATGCACGCAAATTTGATTGAAACTTCCCTCCTGTGTTAGTGTTACCTCTAGTGCGAAGCAATTTTCATGCATTTTATTTTGAAAAGCAGATATGGAAAATACTACTAAATAGGAATATAATAAGTGCCTACTTAACAGAAGACTATATTTCATATACTTCAACATTTCAGATCATCTTTACCTGGATTCGGTTGAAGGTACTCGGTGGTTTTTGTCAGGACATCAGCCACAGCTTTGCTGGTAATATCCACTTTCTGAAAGCAAATTACAGAAGGATTACTAAAAGTGATCAACAATGTTAGGAGTGTTGAGTAAATTGCATAAGATATTTTGGGTAATGTGAGATCTAACCCTAACCTATCTTGCACTGAGAGAGCACTGGAAGAGTTGAGTCTGGAAGTAACAAAGGTGAATGAAACACTCAGCAACAGACAGACCTAAGACGGGAAATAACGAATGATGAAGTGAAATGGGACTTTTCACCTGGATCTTTTCCATCTCAGAAAAAGTTCTGCTCTTTATCAAAAAGGAGTCAGAGATTGTAGGCAGGGGGTTGAATCCAAAATTAAAGTCAACGAGGGGAATGATACTGGGAAGGGTCAATAAATTGCCCACCAACTCAACATTTAGACTCAGGCACAAAAGAATGTCCATTTGGCCAAGTTGCTGGAATGCTGCAATTTTAATATAACCAGATCTCAGGAAAGTTCTGATCCTTCTCATGTGATAGCAAGGAAATAGAAGTTTGTGAAATTCTCATTTAGGGTCACTTGCAACGGTTGTTAGTAAATTAATGTGAGGCTGAATATTGTAATATTATCTGAATGAATTAACATATATTTGCTTGGCAACTGTTGCACACTATGCTCGTGACTAATTCGTAATAAGAGATATTTGAAACAGTTGGTGCAAATGTTAAGAACAACTTTTGCTTAACAGGGTGGGTCTAGGATGAATTTATGTGCCAAATATTTCAGTATTTTAATTATGCATACTGAAACTGGCTGCACTTGGTTAAACACTCATGTAACAGATTAGGTGTTTTACTTTTTAATATCCAGTAGATGGCAAGAAGTGCATTTCTTTCTTCAGCCTTTTCTACCTGCTGTCCCCAATTTTCTAACACTACATCCTTTGCAAAAAAAAAATACATTCTCAGATTTTAAGGGCGGCACGGTGGCACAGTGGTTAGCACTGCTGCCTCACAGCACCAGAGACCCGGGTTCAATTCCTGACTCGGGCGACTGACTGTGTGGAGTTTGCACATTCTCCCCGTGTCTGCGTGGGTTTCCTCCGGGTGCCCCGGTTTCCTCCCACAGTCCAAAGATGTGCGGGTCAGGTGAATTGGCCATGCTAAATTGACCGTATGTTAGGTAAAGGGGTAAATGTAGGGGTATGGGTGGGTTGCGCTTCGGTGGGTCGGTGTGGACTTGTTGGGCCGAAGGGCCTGTTTCCACACTGTAAGTAATCTAATCTAATCTGTAAGATTTTATCCAAAAATTATCTATTGTAAATACAGTGCTGATCCAATTACTGGTACATGGCCTTTAAGAGAAGCTTCTAGGCTTTGTTAAATTGTCAATAGCAAACTCAAAATTGACTGAAACAGTTATGGCTCGAGTTCTAATAATTGCTTTGTTGATGAAAAATTAAAAAACCACACAAACGGATGCCTTATCAGAAAGATGAGAATTGTAGAAGCATTTTGCAAGACCAGCCATCAAATTTGAAACAAAGGTTTCTGGAAAGCATAAGCAAGTGTCAAGTAATCAAACCCACATTCAAATTATTACAATCTAAGACTGTGGAGTAGAAGAGTATCCGACGTTGCACTTTTTCAGTCATGATCTCAGGTAGACTCTTGCTGCACTAAGGTTATCTCAGAAGTGAGAAATTATTACCCTCTAAGCAGAGTTGGACCTTTTTGGAGTAGCTTAACATTGGAGCAGATCTCACAATACCAAACACTACAACGACTGAAAATGACATTGAGCAGATAAGTTAAGAAACAATTAAGTGGTCTGAACTATGACTTTCAAAATCTTAAGCTTTTTTTTAGTAAAAAGAGAGAAACTTGCATAATTTCAAAGTACAGGTATACTCAATTCAGTCTTTAATGGCCTGAGCGTACCATCTTGCTCCAGCATTTTGTGTATGTTATCCTTTTAAGTGCCATGGTCTTCACTTGGTTCACTCCTATCGATACAAGCAATAGCAAAACATTTGCAGCTGTAATGTGGATTGTCATCTAAGATCTCTCCCAAGGGCCTGTTCTTTGCTATTTTGTCTTTCTTTTTCATGTGCTGCCCTTTGATGACATCACCTACAAAAATGGAATTTGCTTCCACATACATGTACTGTGAGCCTCAACTCTCCATCAACTCTTTCAATTAGTCTGCTGACTGTATGTTGTCATAATACCTGTCTGACATACATTAACGAATGCAATTTTTTCCAGCTCCAATCAAAATCTGATTCATGCTCTTTTCGTACTAAGGCTGAACGAGACAATCATGCCAAATTATTGTTAACTATCTTTCTTACAGCTTACACTGCAACTTTGTATCACCAGCAATCATCCTCATACATTCAAAAGTGACATTCTCCAATTTCCGATTTTTGACTGTGACTGGAATATGCCACTTTCAAATGTATCATTAAATTCAGTGATACCATGTCCCTACTTTCCAGTGGGCATGACTAATAATTAACCCTGTTTTATCACAGCGTTGGATCCAGAATTGACTATAGCTGCTACAAAATACTGTTGCCAAAATGCATCAAGCTCTCCCTAATCTATTGCTTCTGTCTTCACTGTCTTACATTAGGTTACCTATCCAATTTCTTTAGATTGAATTAGCATACACCTCCACCAAACTTTTCTTTCTTTGACTCTGGTCACTTCTGCATCTTCCTCAAACAACATGCTCACATTAGATTAATCAACTGTTCAGTCCTCACCAGGCAAGGCAACCAACCCAGCACTTACCAAGTGACTCACTTCAGTGCTAATCTTCAATTACAAGTAATACAGATCAAGAAGATCTCAAATTAAACTTAAAAACAAAATCAGAAAACAAGACTCAGCATATTTTGGCAGTATCTGTGGAGAAAAGGCAGACTTAATGTTTTTGTTTGATTTCCAGCATCGACAGTTCTTCAGTTTTATATTTCAAATTAAGCTGTTCAAATTTGTGAGATCACATCTAATAACAGCAGAAATGATACAGCTTCAGCAGTTTGAAAGTGAAATGCAAAGAATATGATGATAAATTTACCCCATTGTGTTGGATGGTCAACAGGAGCATACCACTATCTTTATAAAACAGATTTGGATTACAATATTTTTATCATTGATAAAACCTAATCTGTGATTTAATCTATACTGATTTTATGGTAAATGCAGCGTGCCGGATTAGGTCAAATAATTTATGATGAAGTTCAGATCAAGGGGAGAGTCAAGTCAGCCTCCATGGAACAAGAAAAGTGTATGTATCTTCCTTTCTGTGCCCCAACAATTTAACAAGACTCCCCTCAAAACTGTAAATCAGAATTAGAGTGGTAAAGCTAGAACAGTTAACACTAGCAAAGCAACAAAAGGTGACACTGCGTGACAAGCAAAATAAACAAAATGACTAATGAAAGCTGGAGCAGAAAGCTATGTGAAAACATTTTTATCAGTGGCTACAATGCTTACAATGTCTCACTCATGAGCTGTTCATTGAAGTAGTATTCTACATCACAAAATAAGCAACCTGTGATCCAAGTTTTAATGGAATCCACCCTGAATTCAAACTGTAAAACTGTGACAAACTGTCAAGTATAGGTTAGGCAGATTTTCCCCATAGAAAGGTGAAATTCTAATACTTTGTTTACTGTGAGAGGCACATTTTGTTGAGAATTAAAGAGGATATAGAAGTAGGCAAAAACTTAACAACATATTTATTAAGTTGGTTAACGGGCAGGAACCAAGTATCAAATCTGCAGGCAATGGCCAGTGGCGGGCCACAATGATTAGTACTGGGGTTACAGATATTCACAAAGTATATTCAAGACTCTGACAAAGAAACCATAGTAATGTATGCATGTTCGCTGATAACACAAAGATAGTTGGGAATCTCTAATTGGTAAGGAAGAAGAAAGGCTACAAAGTGAAAGAGGGGGGTTAGGTGAATGGACAAGAAGGTGGCAAATGGAGTACAAAGCAAGAAAGAAGACAATGTGAAGAACGGAAAAGCAAAAGATACTTTAAAAGATCCAAAACTTTTAAATCCTGTGGGACTTGGGTGAACTTGTCTAAGGAACACAACATTAGTGTTATGATCCTAATTCAAGTCAGAGTCTAAAATAAAACCTGACTGGATAGAATCATAGAGGTGTACAGCATGGAAATAGACCCTTTGGTCTAACTAATCCATGCTGACCAGATATCCTATATCCTATAATAAATCTAGTCCCATTTGCCAGCACTTGGCCCATATCCTGATAAACCCTTCCTATTCAAATGCCCACCCAGATCCCTTTTAAATGTTGTAATTGTTCTAGCCTCTATCACTTCCTCTGGCAGCTCATTCGATACATGCACCACATTCAGCGTGAAACACTTGTCCCTTAGGTCCTTTTTAAATCTTTCCCCTCTCACCTTAAACCTATTCCCTCTAGTTTTGGACTCCCCTACACTGGGAAAAAGTCCTTGGTTACTTGTCCTATCCAAGCCCCTCATGATTTTATGAACTTCTATAGTTACCCCTCAGTCTCCTTGGAAATAGCCCCAGCCTATTCAGCCTCTACTTATGGAAATCAATTTTTTAAAGTTAATTATGGACAAACATTCACACTAGGTTGCAGATATTCTGAAAAAAAAATAAGTCTATTACATAAAACAAGAGAAAAACAAATTAAACATAGAAAAGACAGATTAGAAATATCTCAAGACAAATAGAAAAAAAAACTTTCAACCCACTTCCAACACTACCTGTTACAGAGATTCACAATCAGAGAATTTAGCTTCCTATCACAAACTAAGGTTTCTGCTTAAATAACTTCTTCTAGTTCCTTTTCTGATGACTGTGGAGATAATTCTATGGTTCCATATCACGTCTGCAGGCATGAATCTTACACAATTCTGATGGCCTAAACTTTCTCAGTTCTAATAACTCTACAAAAAAATCTCTTACCTTGGAAACTCCACTGACTAGAAAAAATGTCTGCTGAGGTGACTCGTTTCCCTGAATTGCATAGTACTTATTTTCTCTGAACTTAAAAAGGCTTTTTTTAAACCAAAACAAAATTAAATGGTTTTATTCAGTTTACTCTGTCTATTGTGAAATTACTAGTATAAACATCTTAATTCATTAACCCTACAAATGTTCTCCCAGGTCCTAGATTGGAGTCACATGTTTTCTCACTCACTAAGAATTGATTCAGGGTGTTGCTCCAAAATGACTTGGACCATTTTAAATGGAACCTTCACAGAACTAAACAAAATTCTTCTGCTTCTATTTTAAAATCCAACTTCTAAAGCTGATAACACATAATGCACCTTTCAGTGTATTAACATTACAGGTACACTAAGCAATTAGGACAGCAAGTAGTACGTTAGCCTTTATTGCAAGGGAATAAGAAGATTTTCCTACATTTACACAGGGTTTGAGGGAGACCGCACTTTGAACAGTTTTAGTTTCTACATTTAGCAAATTATATATTTTCCTTACAGGCAGTGTTCCCTCTAATTTTCTTAGCAACCACGCATGTCTCGGAGTCCCACTTGCAGCAATGATTTGCAGAAACGGAAGTCAATGCCCTGTTTGGCATGCCAACACCAATTGTTGTGCACACGCAGCATTGAAGGATTGTTGCTTCAACAAGGAGGTAAAACAAAGGTTCAGTGGATTGATTCTAGACTGAGAGGCTAAGCAAATCGGGCAAATTTAGCACAATTCAAAAGTGATCCCAATGAAACAGCAAATTCGGAAGGGGTTTGAATTATTGAAATTCTCTGTCCCAGAAAGCAACCCATCATTAAATATGTTGATTTAGTCACTCAAAGGATTATGGGGAATGACCAGTAAAATGCTGCTGAGGCAGAAGGTCAGCCAAGAAAGGGAGGTAATCCTGTCCCTACATCTCATAAAAGAAGCAGATGAAATCAGATTGACAAAGACACACAGACAGGCACTGCATCTGGACTTTCTGATATATTTTAGGCATCCCCATCATAATCTACTTCTATTCTTCCCACCTCCCATATAGTGTATGAGTTTATGGAAATCACATACCCGCTCCATTTCTTTAAAGTCTTCATCCAGCTTGGTTCCTTCTGCACCACCAACCTTTTCACTGACAAGCTGGGGAAAACAAAATAAAATCACATGAATTTCCATATTTAAAAAAAATGCAACAGCACTTACACGATCTTATGGTATACCACATCATCATATCAACATTATAAAACTCTGGAAATCTTACAGCAATTAGATAGAATGCATGATTTATTAAGTAGTCTAATAGCTGTCTCAGGTTTAGTGCTGTCATCCAATTAAATTCAGGGCCTGGGTACCAATAATTTATAGAAAACAACAACAATTCTTAGTTCATCAACTCAACCTGCTCTTGCCAACAAGGGCAGAAATGTACCACTGAAAATATTTAAGATATAATCCACAGTTAGAAGGGCAAAATTTATATCAGTGCTGATACTTTTCCATAAATCCAATTTAGGCAGCAACATTTTCACAAGTACTTGCTTGGAGAGAAATTCTGAACAGTACAGCTCCATAATTTCTCATTACTTATCATTAGAATTCCATGAAAACTACCGTGCATTCGTAAAATCAGACCCAGCTGAAAACCTTAAAATTTGTTGGTCAAATGCATTCCTGACTTCTTTCGAAATTTAAAAAGTGGATTCTGGAAGAGCATCTTGTATTTAACCGAATGATTGAGCAATGCAATAATCACTACTAAATTTCAACCAATTGTTTCTTACTTGGCAACAGCCTTAATAAATATTATTATCTAGCAATATCATATGAGGACATCAATGTTATACCTGTATAAGACTCAAGGATAAAGCGAGGTCTGCAGATGCTGGAGATCAGAGCTGAAAATGTGTTGCTGGAAAAGCGCAGCAGGTCAGGCAGCATCCAAGGAACAGGAAATTCGACGTTTCGGGCATAAGTTTCTTTCCTGAAGAAGGGCTTATGCCCGAAACGTCGAATTTCCTGTTCCTTGGATGCTGCCTGACCTGCTGCGCTTTTCCAGCAACACATTTTCAGCTCTGTATAAGACTCAAACCATGTAACATGCAATGGACTGTTTTGCTAAAGTGAACACAAACTGGAGTGCCTCCTCATTATCTAGACTTTCCTGTCACTCCTAGTTATTGTTGTGGTTCTGTTCGCTGAGCTGGGAATTTGTGTTGCAGACGTTTCGTCCCCTGTCTAGGTGACATCCTCAGTGCTTGGGAGCCTCCTGTGAAGTGCTTCTGTGATCTTTCCTCCGGCATTTATAGTGGTTTGTCTCTGTCTCTTCCGGTTGTCAGTTCCAGCTGTCCGTTGCAGTGGTCGATATATTGGGTCCAGGTTGATGTGCTTATTGATTGAATCTGTGGATAAGTGCCATGCCTGGCTGTTCTCTGTTTGGCTTGACCTATATTGGCACTACTATTATAGGACAAGCCAAACAGAGAACAGCCAGGCATGGCACTCATCCACAGATTCAATCAATAAGCATATCAACCTGGACCCAATATACCGACCACTGCAACAGACAGCTGGAACTGACAACCGGAAGCGGCAGAGACAAACCACTATAAATGCCGGAGGAAACATCACAGAAGCGCTTCACAGGTGGCTCCCAAGCACTGAGGATGTCACCCAGACAGGGGACGAAATGTCTGCAACACAAATTCCCAGCTCAGCGAACAGAACCACAACAATGAGCACCCGAGCGACAAATCTTCTCTCAAACTTTGAACTCCTAGTTATTTCCAAACCAGGTTAATAATCTGCTTAGTCAATGAGCTTCAACTTGAGCAAATGAGACACCAGAAAATGAAAACATTTTCCAATGCCTCTACATAATTTTATTATGGAGAAAACAATTGTTCATAATATTCCAAACGCATTTTAACCGAGATGCTGTATATATTTAACATGACCTAACTTTATTCCTCTTAAAATGTCTATCACTGTTTGATTGATTGATTTCTCAGCCTACACTTACACAGAGCAATTTATTGTCAGTGGGCTCAATCATGGAAGGTAATTGATAAAAAAAAATAGCTTGGAATAAATTTGACAGGCAGCTTTATACTTGTGATGCAATATAAAATCTCTGTCATGAGGAGGCTTAGATTGTAAACAGAGAACTGAAATAGGCAGCCTGAACATATCACTCTACCCTTTTATTAGTCTCACTGAAACAACAAAATTACCTATTAAACAACATGGCAAGTATGACAAAATAAAAGGTGCACCTATTTTTTTTCTCTTTAAGGCTGTTAACTTGTGTCAAGTATGGCTCCCTGAGTATCAGCGATTTCAACATCTTGGTTCAAGTATTCAATCTGCCAGCAGAGACAATTAGTCCAAACAGGCTATGTGAGCATGGAATACATCCAGGCAAATTCTCGTTTTGTCCTCATTGGATGTATGCGCTCTCATTTTTCAGCTGAGGCCACTGGGCAGATCATAAGTAGGATATTTGTTTAGATTTTTTTCCTTTTCTCAGCTAAGGATACTGATCAAATTCAGCTCAATGACACATCGATAGACAATGCTGAACCTCCAAAATAATTAAACCAGGGAGTCATTAAACAGTATGGCTCAGTTTTACTGTTCATTTACTAACTGTTTAAAGCAGCAGCAATTAATCAGGGAACACATCCGAGAAGAAAGCAAACTTGACAAGCCAGCCTTAACCCATGTCTAAGTAGTTAAAGTCATTCAAAGGCTCACCAATTATTGCCAGGATAATACTATTGGAGACACAATGATCTTTACTAATGTTGTACAAAATAAACTTACGTTTACAAACTATTAGATCCTCAATTAAATTAGTTTGAATCTGCAATCAAATCAAAAGTTCGTGTTGAAATTGCAAAGCTATCACTGAAACTAACTACAATAAATCTTTCAAAGTGTATTGTTATTTGACTGACAGTAGATACCAGCAGCTGAAAATGTGTTGCTGGAAAAGCGCAGCAGGTCAGGCAGCATCCAAGGAACAGGAAATTCGACGTTTCAGGCATAAGCCCTTCATCAGGAATGAGGAAAGTATGTCCAGCAGGCGAAGATAAAAGGTAGGGAGGAGGGACTTGGGGGAGGGGCGATGGAAATGTGATAGGTGGAAGGAGGTCAAGGTGAGGGTGATAGGCCAGAGTGGGGTGGGGGCGGAGAGGTCAGGAAGAAGATTGCAGGTTAGGAGGGCGGTGCTGAGTTTGAGGGAATCGACTGAGACAAGGTGGGGGGAGGGGAAATGAGGAAACTGGAGAAATCTGAGTTCATCCCTTGTGGTACAAGTGGATACAAGCAGTAAAACTAAAATTCCATGGAAGCTGCATGCTTTGAGAAATAAATTTCTAGTGTGATAACCCTCAGACAATTATCACTTCTCTATTTTGAGGTATGGGAAACAAACATGTTCTGGTTCCCCATAATGGCAAAACTAGCATTCTTCCCCTCAAAATCAGAAAAAGCAAGCAACAAACACACGGACTTCAGACTTCAGAGTCCAAATTGCAGAAGCAACAAGTACAAAAATGTCTTCAAATTGCTTCCATAACAACTGAAAGACCTGAAACCATCACTATTTCATTTAAAGCCCTGGTCTTCAAATCCCTCCACAACCTTTCTGCGACTGAAACAAAAACAAAAAAATTGCTGGAAAATCTCAGCAGGTCTCATAGCATCTGTGGACAAAAATCAGAGTTAATGCTTTGGGCCCAGTGACCCTTCTTCAGACTCTTCAATTCTAAAGAAGGGTCACGGAATTTCAAACATCAACTCTGATTTCGCTCCACAGATGGTGCTAGACCAATTGAGATTTTGCAGCATTTTCTGTTTTTGTTCTATATATTCCCCTCAGCTAATCCACTCTACAATTACAGAAGAAACATAAATCAGCTTGGTCCTACTTTGGGAACTTACTGACTACAGAATACACATGCTGAGAAGTTACAGCATAAACATTTCTCTAGATTTGGATAGGTCCCATTAGAAAAGAATGCAGTGAATGCAACTGCTCTATTCAAGGAGGAAAGCAGACAGAAAGTAGCAAAGTACAGCTGGTTAGCTTAATGTATGTCATATGGAAAAATCTTAAAATCTATTATTAGGTAGGTTACAGTACAGCACTTACAAAATGTTAATGCAATTAAGCAGTCAGCACAGTACTGTGAAAAGGAAACTGGATTTGATTTATTAGAGTCTTTTGAGGGAGTAACAAAATAAAAGGAAATCTATGGATGTGGTATATTTGGATTTTCAGAAGGCATTTAATATGTACCACATCAAAGGTTACTAAACAAAATGACGGCTCATGGTTTAGTGGGAAATAAATTGGCATGGACAGAGGATTCGTTAGCTCATAGGAAATAGATGGGGGTAAACAGATCATCTTCAGGTTGGAAAAGATATAACAAAAGCCACGGGATCTGTACTGGGACCTCAACTATTTACAATCTGCATCAATGATTTTTGATTAAAGGATTAAATGTATGATTATTAAATGTTTCTGGAACAAAACCAGCAAGGAAACGTATTTGTGAATCTGGAAAGTGATTTAGATCGATACAATGAATGGATAAAGTGTGACATATGAGCTATCATGTGGTGAAATTGTAAACCTGTTGACTTTGGCTGGAAGAATAGAAAGGTAGCATGTTATTTAAGCAGGGATAGACTGTGGAGCTCTGTGGTGCAGAGGCACACAGTTGTCTTGGTACATGAATCATAAAATGTTCTTAGCCATGCGCAGCATTGGAACTGGAAAACAAAAGGAATGTTGACCTTTACTGCAAAAAGAACAGTATATATAATTTAGGGAAGATTTGTGACAGTTGTACAGCACAGTTGTCTCAATTTTAAAAATTCACAAATCTGAGTTTAAAAATTATTTTTGTGTTCCACTTTTTAAAAAAATGTCTCTTGATTCTACACTCCCCAACCAAGGTAAAGACCTTCCCAGCATCTATCCTGTCCAACCTTTTAAGCATTTTGGAAGACTCAACGAGATCACAATGCCTGGCACTTATATGCTACTTGTCAAGCCAAGCCTGAATATCATCCAAGTCTTGATGCATTTGAACACGGACCGCTCCAATATCTGAATTGTTGAAAATTATGATTGCACAATGTGGCTTCTGACCTTGTGATGGAGGGAAGATCATTGATGAAGCAGCCAAAGACAGTTAGGCCTTCAGCATATATCGTGAAACTGAGGTGACTGAAATCCAACAATGTTTTGTGCTAAGTATAATGCCAACGAATGGAGCATTTTCCATAATTTCCGCAGACTCTAGTTTTGCTGGGGGTCCTTTATTCCAAGTTCTGTCAAATGCTTCTCGATGTCAATAACAGTCACTCTCACATCACCATTACAGTCCAGCTCATTTGTCCATATTTAGACAAAGGCTGTAATGAGTTCAGCAGGAGTCTTTGGCAGAGCCCAAACTGAGCATCAAAGAGTTCATTCTTTTGTGAGGACTACTTGATACTAGTTAATACCCATTGTTAGCACATGATGCAGTGTAAAAGTACTTCGCAAGAAACCATTTTGTATTTGTATTCTAAAGAAAGTACAGCTTTAATTGTGACACCCCATTCCTGAACCTAAGCTAGTCAGCAAAGGCAAGCATTAATTGTGACCCCCCGTCTTGAACCTATGTTAGTCAGTAAAGGCAAGCTTTAATTGAGATCGCCATTTGTGAACCTATACTCTTCAGTAAATGAAAAGATTTGTGGGCCTGACACTTTCCTGTATTATTTTACTATCCCCATTAAAGGAAATGTGTACGAAAAGGGAAAAGGTCATGGACGATTACTGTATTTGTTGTTCCATATGCACCCGGAAATGAGAAGTCAAAAACATGTAATTTCCTTGCCAGTTCCAGTCCAACTAAGACTGGGAGCTCACACACAAAGCATCATTATTTAGTGTAACTGATTTCCATCCCAAAGAGAAAGGTGAAATTACTTGTGTGATAAGGATGAAGGATGCTTTTCAAAATGAATTAACTGTTTAGATATGTTACATTACATCTTCATGGCAAGTGGGACTTCAACCCAGACCTCAGGCTCAGAAGTAGGAACACAGCCATCAATGTGCTCTTAAAAGAAAATGGATTAATGATCATAATCCTTATTGCTTGCACCACTACCACCTGCAAGCCACGTACGATCCTTGCTTGGAACAATATCACCTTTCCATCACTATCATGAGATCAAAATCAATTCTAGTTGTAATATGTAGAGGAAGAGGAGGAAGAGGATCCAGAAATAGTCAGCACTACTAAACAAATGGGAGAGGAGGATCCTGCGATAGTCACCAGAACCTAAACAAGTGTGACAGTGGGGGACCCTTTGCTTCAGAAATATCATGAGAGAACACATAAAATGAAGACCAGGTTTGCATGAGAAGGGCAGTGCAGTAGACAGCACCCTCAACATATTTCTATCTCTGATTTCTATTTCTGATCTGAAATGTAACATCATAGAAAAAGGAGGTGACTGCTAGGTATTCCTTCTGTCTCTCCATTGATTGGCTCTGTGATTTAATTCAGAAGACATTACTCCAGCTAGTGAGCACAGTTAAGAAATTTAGTTTTTCAATATTCAACATCCAAATGAATTGATTAAATAGAATAGAAATGGCTGGACAGGTGATGTTTTACAGCTGTAGTACGTGGAAGGCGCTGAACACCAGTGTGATCCACAGCAACAACAGCTACAGCAAGTGTTGGCTGCTCGAGGAACATCGTGTCAGATTAAATGAGTTGGAGTCTTGGCCATGGACACGGCGACCCGTAGGGAAGGGGAGAGAACCTGGAAACTTTGAGGAGACAGTAACGTGCATTATACTAAAAGCAGTAAATTTGGGCCATTATCAGCAACTAGTGGATGGGTATGCAAGTGAGGCAGATTTAGGATCGAGAATTTAGCTTTGGAGAAGCTTCAGCCAGGGCCCTTAACTCATAGGTACGTGGTTCTTACTCCCAGCATTGATGAGGACACAGGAACGAAGTATGAATGAACTGATCACACCACCAAGCTACAAAGTCACGTATGAGTGGCTGGGGTGGAGAGCAAGGGGCAGTGATAAAGGAAATGTAACAGTAATACAGCATAGCATAGTGAGGGCAAAACATACTGTTCTCTGCAGCAAAGACAGAGTCCCAAAGGTTATGTTGTACATCTGGTGCCAAGGTTCAGGATATCACATATGAGCACCCAAAGATAATGATAAGGAAAGGAACTTGAAATGGGAGGGGCAGGATCCATTCATCATAGTCCATGTGGGTACCAATTACATAGGTAGGGCGAGGAAAAAGGTTCTGCTGAGTCGTTATGAGCAGCTCGGCGCTTCACAGTGGAAGACATGAGTAATATCCCAACAATTAAAGGGAGTCAGGGAGCTGAGTTGAGTATGGTTGCCATTACAAAAAAGAAAGTTCTAGAAAAGCTAAAAGGTCTTAAAATTGATAAATCTCCTGGCCTCGATAGGATACACCCTAGAGTTCTGAGAGAGGTGGCTGAGAAAATAGCGGAGGCAGTGGTTGAGATCTTTCAAAAAAGTCACTAGAGTCAGGGAAAGTCCCGGATGATTGGAAGATCGCTGTTGTAACCCCCTTGTTCAAGAAAGGATCAAGACAAAAGATGGAAAATTATAGGCCAATTAGCCTAACCTCGGTTGTTGGTAAAATTCTAGAATCCATCATTAAGGATGAGGTTTCTAAACTCTTGGAAGAGCAGAGTCTGATTAGAACAAGCCAACATGGATTTAGTAAGGGGAGGTCATGCCTGACAAACCTGTTGGAATTCTTTGAAGAGGTGACAAGTAGGTTAGACCAGGGAAACCCAGTGGATGTGGTCTATCTAGACTTCCAAAAGGCATTTGATAAGGTGCCACATGGGAGGCTGCTGAGCAAGGTGAGGGCCCATGGTGTTCGAGGTGAGCTGCTGGGATGGATTGAGGATTGGCTGTCTGACAGAAAGCAGAGAGTTAGGATAAAAGGTTCTTTTTCGGAATGGCAGCTGGTGACAAGAGGTGTCCCGCATGGTTCAATGTTGGGGCCGCAGCTGTTCACATTATATATTAATGATCTGGATGAAGGGACTGGGGGCATTCGAGCAAAGTTTGCCGATGATACGAAGTTAGGTGGACAGGCAGGTAGTACTGAGGAAGTGGGGAGGCTGCAGAAGGATCTAGACAGTTTGGGAGAGTGGTCCAGGAAATGGCAGATGGAATTCAACGTGAGCAAATGCGAGGTCTTGCACTTTGGCAAAAAGAATAAAAGCATAGACTACTTCCTAAACGGTGAGAAAATTCGTAAAGCCAAAGTACAAAGGGATCTGGGAGTGCTAGTCGAGGATTCTCTAAAGGTAAACATGCAGGTTGAGTCCGTGATTAAGAAAGCGAATGCAATGTTGTCATTTATCTCAAGAGGGTTGGAATATAAAAGCACCGTTGTGCTACTGAGACTTTATAAAGCTCTGGTTAGGCCCCATTTGGAGTACTGTGTCCAGTTTTGGTCCCCACACCTCAGGAAGGACATCCTGGCACTGGAGCGTGTCCAGCAGAGATTCACACGGATGATCCCTGGAATGGTTGGTCTAATTCACAAGGAACAGCTGAGGATCCTGGCATTGTATTCATTGGAGTTTAGAAGATTAAGGGGAGACTAAATAGAAACTTACAAAATAATACATGACTTGGAAAGGGTGGACGCTAGGAAATTCTTTCCGTTAGGCGAGGAGACTAAGACCCGTGGACACAGCCTTAAAATTAGAGGAGGTCAATTCAGAACAGAAATGCGGAGACATTTCTTCAGCCAGAGAGTGGTGGGCCTGTGGAATTCATTGCCACAGAGTGCAGTGGACGCGGGAACGCTAAATGTCTTCAAGGCAGAGATTGATAGATTCTTGATGTCACGAGGAATTAAGGGCTACGGGGAGAATGCTGGTAAGTGGAGTTGAAATGCCCATCAGCCATGATTGAATGGCGGAGTGGACTCGATGGGCCGAATGGCCTTACTTCCACTCCTATGTCTCATGGTCTTAAATTGAAAAGGAAAACCGCAAAGATAATAATGTCAGGATTACTACATGAGCCAAGTGTAGGTGGCATAGGATAACTAAGGTTTAGGAGATAAAGGCATAGATTAACATTGGAATAGCTTTCAATAATGGGCATTGGCTCCATGACTGAGTAAAGAGAGAGAGAGCTGCTCCACTGTAATGGATTTCATTTGAATTATGCTGGGACCAGTGTCGTGTTGAATCCTTTAACAGAATGTGGATGGGTCTTTAAACTGATCAGAGGAGAGAGTGGGGCTGGGCTCAATTTAAAAGGAATAAGAGAGCAGACACGCAGGAGATTGATGAGGCAAACGATAACAGAAGGGTGACAGAAAGGGTCTGAAAACAAACACAGAAGGGTGCAGCAGAAATTAAAACCAAAAAAAGAAAGAATGGTAAAAGACAAAGCTGAAGGCTCTTTAGCTGAATGCATACAGTTTGTAACCAGATAAAGTTCAGTCGCCATTGTCTTATGGGACCACAGGGCTGCTCTCTTATTAGAGAGTTTTGACTGTTGGTCGTGAAACCAGAGGATCTCCACAACTCAGGCAAGAGAAGACGAGTCCATCATAGTAACTCAGCAGGTAAGCGAACTTTATCCATGCTGCTGGCATCAGTTTACATCGAAAACCAGCTGTACACAGATGCATTGACAGTGCAAAAAGATATAAATGAATTCTGCTTTTTCAGAGAAGTAGTTGTGCGGTGACTAAGACTGGAAAATCAAGTTTCAAAGATGCTCCAGACAAATAGGCAAAAAGGAAAAAGAGATGGGGTTACTTTGTTCATCAAAGTTGGCAGGAGTACAGTGACGAATTGTGATATATGTGCAATGGAGATGTGATAGATGAAGATGTGGGATCAATTTGATTGTAAGTAAGGAATAGCAAGGGGAACAGAGGAGTGGGAGTCATCAACAGGCCTTTAAAGAGTGGCCTCACTATAGGACAGGATAGAAATCAGAAAATAATAGAGATGTGCAAGAAGGGCACTACAATTACCACTGATAATTTTAATGTGCCTGTTGACTGAACAAACCAGATGGACTAGGGGAACATGGAAAATGGATTTGTATAGTAAGTTAAGACTGTTTCTTAGAGCAGGACATTATACAACCTGTCAATATAGGGTATTTTAGATGTAGTGAAGTGTCATGAAGCAAGATTAATAAGAAAATCTGTAGTTCAGGATCTGTTGGGTGTAGACATCATAACATGGAAGAATTTCAAATTTAGTTTGAGGGAAAGCAAGTTGGATCTCAAACCAGTGACCTAAACATAAGCAAGGGCAATTACAGAGATACAAAAGTGTCTAAAGCAGGCAGGAAAAATCGACTTAAATGGGAATTAGTGGGTGAGCAATGATACACATTTAATCAGAATTGCACAAAATGATTTCAGACAAAATGGGAGGAGTTGATGAGAAGGATGAGACCATTCAGTATAAACAAAGGCAGTCAGGGAGAGAATCCAATCAGAAACTAGGACATACAAAGCAGGTTAGAGGATCGAGATATTTTGTTTAGGAACCAGCAGGAGATAACTAAAAAGAAAACTGACAAGAAATAAGAAAATACATAGCAAGAGTTTCTATGGTTGTATAAAGAGAACAACTTAAGTAAGCATGGGCCCTTTGGAGGATGTGACTTGAGAATTAATAACAGGGAACAACAGATCATTTCAACTATTACTTGCATCAGTCTTCATGATGGAGGACAATATAAATGTCCATAAATACCAGTTAAGCAAGATGTTGACAGTGGAAACATCTTGGAATAATCTCTATCATGAGGGCCAAAGTATCTGACAACGAATGGTGCTAAGAATCAGACAGCCATAGAAATGTACAGCACAGAAACAGACCCTTTGGTCCAACTCATCCATGCTGACCAGATATCCTAACCTAATCTAGTCCCACTTGCCAGCATTTTGCCCATATCCCTCTAAAGCCTTCCTACTCATATACCCATCCTCAGTGCTTGGGAGCCTCCTGTGAAGCACTTCTGTGATTCAACTATGAGCTACGAAAGCAACCAACCCAATACACACAAAAGAAGTTGCATCAAGACACTATTCAAAAGGGCCACAACACACTGCAGTACACCAGAACTGCAAAAAGAGGAAGAACACCTATACAACGTATTCACCAAAAACGGATACTCGCGCAACTTCATCAACAGATGCCTAAGGGAAAGGCAATGGAACGAGGACATGCCGCAACCCAAAGTACTACGCACACTACCATACATCAACAGCATTTCCGAACTGACAGCCAGACTACTGCGACCACTAGGACTCATAACAGCACACAGACCAACAGCCACTCTCGGACAACAACTCACCAGAACGAAGGACCCGATACCCAGCATGAGCAAAACCAATGTAGTGTACAAACTCCCATGCAAGGACTGCACAAAACACTACATAAGACAAACAGGAAGACAGCTAACAATCTGCATCCATGAACACCAACTAGCCACGAAACGACACAACCAGCTACCCTTAGTAACCACACACGCAGATGACAAGCAACATGAATTCTACTGAGACAACACTAATATTATAGGACATGCCAAACAGAGAACAGCCAGGGAATTCTTAGAGGCATGGCACTCATCCACAGATTCAATCAATAAGCACATCGACCTGGACCCAATATACCGACCACTGCAGCGGACAGCTGGAACTGACAACCGGAAGGGGCAGAGTCAAACCACTACAAATGCCGGAGGAAAGATCACAGAAGCGCTTCACAGGTGGTTCCCAAGCACTGAGGATGTCACCTAGACAGGGGACGAAACGTCTGCAACACAAATTCCCAGCTCAGCAAACAGAACCACAACAACGAGCACCCAAGCTACAAATCTTCTCACAAACTTTGAATACCCATCCAGATGCCTTTTAAATGTTGTAATTGTACCAGCCTCCACCACTTCGTCTGGCAGCTCATTCCATACATGTACTACTATTTGCATGAAAATGTTGCACCTCAGGTCACTTTTAAATTTTTCTGCTCTCACCCTAAAACTATGTCCTCTGGTCTAGGACTCCCCCACCCCAAAGAAAAGTCCTTGTCTAGTTATCCTATCCACACCCCTCATGATTTTATTAACTTCTACAAGGTCACCCCATAACCTCCGAAGCTCCAGGGAAAACAGCCCAAACCTATTCAGCCTCTCCCTATAGATCAAATCCTTCAACCCTGCCAATATCCTTGTAATGTTTTTCTGAACCCTTTCAAGTTTCACAACATCCTTCTGGTAGGAAGGAGACCAGAATTGCATGCAATATTCCAAAAGTGGTCTTACCAGCCGCAACATGACCTCCCAAATCCTATACTCAATGCTCTGACCAATAAAGGAAAGCATACCAAATGCCTTCTTTGCTATCCTATCTACCTGCAACTTCGCTTTCAAGGAACTATGAACCTGCACTCCAAGGTCTCTTTGTTCAACAACACTCCCAAGACCTTACCATTAAGTTTACAAGTGCTGCTCTGGTTTGCTTTTCCAAAATGCAGCACCTTGCATTTATCTAAATTAAACTCCATCCGCTGCTCCTCAGCCCATTGCCCATCTGATCAAGGTCTTATTGTACTCTGAGGTAACCTTCTTCGCTGTCCAACACACCTCTAATTTTGGTGTCATCTGCAAACTTACGAACTATACCTCACATCCAAATCATTTATGCAAATGACAAAAAGTAGAGGGCCCAGCACCGATCCTTGTGGCACTCCATTGGTCACAGGCCTCCAGTCTGAAAAACAACCCTCCTCCACCACCCTCTGTCTTCTACCTTTGAGCTAGTTCTGCATCCAAATGGCTAGTTCTCCCTGTATTCCATAAGATCTAACCTTGCTAACCAGTCTCCCATGAGGAACTGTGTAGACCAGTTAATAGCATGTGCTGTTCTGCATCTAAGAGTTTTAAAGGAAGTGGTTGGAGAGGTAATGGAAGTTTGGATCAAAATATTTCACATCTGTCTGGATTCCAGGAAGATTCTACGGGATTACTGCTGCCAGCCAAAGTTTCATTTGTCCAAATGCCTCAGCCCCAGCTCATCTGCAATGTCAGTTACCATTACTGCTTGAAAAAGTAGTTAATTTAACAATACTAACGATGAAGGTTACTTGCCTTTAGAAAGGTGCAACAATCCTTGGATTTTAAAACTGTTCTCTCCCCTCTCCCTCCCCCATTTTGGTCCACAAGCAAAAATATACAAAATAACAGACCGCAGTTGTTCAAGGACATAGCTCATCACTATCATCCCAAGGATAATTCCGTTTAGGGAACAAATCCTCTCTTGCCAGCGACACCCACAGTTCATGCAAGAATAAAACAACTTCAGAATAAGCACTTAGAAATTAATTATTTCACATCCGTAATTCTCTTTGCACAATCTGAAAATCTGAAGATTTTAGAATGAAGAAATTCTCCAGTAGTTTTTCCAATTTTCATCCTTCCCCACATGAAGAATTTCATCCTGTTTTCAATAGGCACTTGTCTTCCAGCATCTTACAAGTTGTCAACCTTTATGTGCAAGTCTATATTGCAAGAGCAGCATTTTCCATTTCAGGCTAATGGCAGAAAATCAAATTTCAAGGGTGGGGCACAAAGTCACAGAATCAAACCAGTTATTGGAGTATTTAAAGCTGATATTGGCAAGTTCTTCATAAAGCCAGCAGTCATAATATGGACTAAGATGATGCAAAATTACTGGATCTTAAGAATGAATTGAAGGAATTGGTAGATTGGCAAATGGCCAGCCTCACTGTAAACATATTGTGAAATAAATCTCAACAGATTCTTATATGTTCACCATCTGCGTCATACAGCACGGAAACATCCTATGCTCCAACTCGTCCATGCCAGCTAGTATCCTAAACATTCTCGATGCACAAGGCCCTATTCTGAGCTAAACCATGGCCCACATAATCTTATAGGCTTTCATTAGACAGTCCACACACTCTCAAGGACTTGGATCACATTACAAAATAAATTAATTGAGCTTTTTTTTAAAAAAAAAAGAACTGCAGTAGCAAAGCGTTTGTTATTTTAAAACACTTTTAATGAACAATGTTTGGTCAATCTTTTCATATATCCTGTGAATTTTTCCCTTGTCATACTTTGTGTTAAAAACTCAATTTTCAGCATGTTGAATGGAAAAACTAGTTACACAACACTCATCACCTAGATCCAAAGAGCACAGATGTAAGGATTTCAGAAGGCCAGTGGCAAAATTTGAAGAGTACTTCTTATAGAACAAGGAAACACAAAGTACCAAAATTTTTTTAAAAATCTATATTTTATATACGTACAGATATACACACAAATAAATATATAAAAACCTATATAAATATATTAAAAATATAAAATTCTTTCAACTTTGTGTGTGACTGACAAATTTATTTCAGGACTACACATATATTTTAAGTTCAGTATTGATGCCCACTTCACAATACTTCAGTATCAATTCAGAATTAAGTCTGAAATAATTTCAATAAGATGTTTGACCACATGCGTATTGTATTTCAGCACCAGTACAGTGTAACAAACCTCTTGTTTCTGAGCTTCAGTCTTCACTGTGAAACCTGCCTAATGTTGATTTCAGCAGGAACATACGGACCATAAACTTCAATTAGTTAGAGAAGAGCATTGTCTACAATTTTAACCACACATGCCAATAACTGTTATCTGAACAGGACCAATGGGAATTTCAGGCAAAGTGTAAAAAAAAACCTAGCAGAGTACTACCCAGCAGGGAATGCAAAAGTGCAGGGCTTATTACTTAACAGAAGAGATCAAATAGCATTGGTTACACCTATCACTAGTAACTGTGGAAGCAACTTCAGATAATGACTTTGCAATATCATGATAGACTTCTACTCAGCATTTTTTTTCCATAGTATTGGTAGACTTAACGTAAATCGAGAAATGTTGCAGGTTGCAAAAAAGACAGCCTCCTCTGAAATGGCCTTGAGGTAGTGTAAGAGTATGCTTGATGCTGAATTACTCAAGTTGAGTATATGTCAGTCATTTGACTATTTCAGTGAAAAATACTGATTTTATTGCTCAAAGTCTTTTATTTCCATGATCAAGCATTTTCAAACATAGTAATTATAACTTCAAAAAATACATATCACTTGTAACATACTTCACATTACACAAATTTACTGCTTTTACAAAACGTGTTCGACTTTTAGGCCAGGCGAACTAAGGGTAACTTTTGTGGATTAATTACATTTCAAATTAATCAATTTTCTCATTGCAGAAAGTAGTATGACATCTGGTCAGTCTTGACAACTTCTTTATTAAAAATGGCATTTAAACACAGCACTTTACAGATACTAACTTGACTCGCACTTTTATTTAACAACAATGCAAACTGCCAAAGCTATTATAATGCCAACTTTGCACCTTTGCCAGCTTCCACAGAAAACCAAGTGCAAAGCAAAAGGACTTAAAATACACCCACACCACTCAAATAACACCAGTATGGCAAAGAAATTTCTTGTGAGAGTGAAGACACAACTGTCCTACTGGCTTTATTAATATTAGAGAGCTCAAGGTAATAAAAGGGAAATTGTGAAAATTGAAATTTGGCTTTGTAAAGTTTCTCTCTTAGGCAATTTGTTATGTTAGATAGGATAGAACCTATGGCCCAGAAACAGACCATGCGGTCACAACTAGTCCATGTGGTGTTTGTGCTCCACTCAGAACTCCTCCCATCTTTTATTTAAATCTAGTTTAGTAACCATTAGCAGTCTACTTTAAATGCATGAATACAATTTGCCTGCTATTGGTATCCACTTCAGAATTCTCATCAGTCTTCAAATAAAGATATTTCTTCTGAATTCCCTATTCAATTTCTTGGTTACTACCATGTGTTGATTGCCCAAGTTACATTCTTCCTTACAAAAGGAAACATTTTCTGTGTATGACTCTACTCAAACCCTTAATAAATTTGAAGACATGTTCAGCCACTCTCTTACTCCTTCTCTCAGGTGTGAAAAAATAAGAGATTGAGCTGTCAATCCATATTTGATTTATGTATGAATATAATCATGCATTTCTAGTATCAACGTTGTACAACTTCTTTGCATTCTCTCTGATGCTTCTATAATCTTTTTAATAATATGGCAGCCTGACTGAACACTACTCCAAATGTAGTCAAATTCAAATTTAATGCAGATGCAGCATAACTTCACTAGCTTTGAATTCTATCCCTCTAGAAAACAAAATTTTGTTTTATGGTGTTGCTAATTATTGTAACCAGGCCCAACTATATACAGGCAGTTCTCCTATAATGCGATGCTTGCATTCTTGTGCAACCCTGTATGATAGAGAAACCGCTCCTTAGACACAGCACTTAAAGTGTTGGCAATGCAATCACATTACAGCCAACACATGGTTTAAAAGTTCACACTTTACAAAGTGCTCCCAAATTGTCAATCGCATTATAGTGAATGCACATCAACAAAATACATTTTATAGCAGAACGACCTGTATATGTTCTAATCAAATTCTTCAGAGATAATATTACACACCACTGGAGCAGGTGCGACTTGAACCTCTGGTTCCTAGTTCAGAGGTAGGCACACCACCACTGTGCCACAAAAGCCGTGCACCCACTCAGATCCAATTATAATTTAAACCGGCCAACACATCTGCAATAATTGGCAAGTAGGAGAAATACGGCTGATAGTCTTGCAATATAAAACTACTTGATATGAACACTCAGGCTTACGTTCTGCAGCATCTGTATTCCTCATCTTGAAGATCCCAAAATTGCTTCACTGCCTATTTGTGTTATTTCAAAAGTGTTTTGACTTCACTGCAATCTAAGACTTATAGGAAAACAGTACTTTTATAAGGATTGTTTGTTTATTTAAGGGCAAGCCAATCAATCATAGTCAAGGAAACTTCACCAGCTGTAGCAGATAGAAGGAGTAGCTGGGAATTTGGGTCAAAAAGGTGAATTCAGGACATAGAAGGAAAAAGGTACTTCAATTAGGATTTGCTGCAAGAAGTAAAGTCTCCACTGCAGGCAAGGAGACATGGATTGAGTTCTTGTCTCCGCAGCATGATGTCACAAATGCAAGAAAAGCAGCTGATTGGTAATGTATCTTGGTTAGTATTTCTCATCTTAAAAATCAAAGTTGAATATTTAATTTGCTTTTAAATTTCTATATTTGTTTCTCTCATTTTCTAAGAAACTGCAAGTTAAATTTTCATACTAAGTCCATACAAATTCTATGGCTAAAAAAGTTATCAGGAGGTACAGAATGTTTGGTCAGAAATGCCAATTGGAATGTATGTTCTGCAGTATGTCAGAAGTCATGGACAAATATGTGTCACAAGCAAGCTCACTGCAGGAAGCGTCTCTACTGCACAAGCTTGACCTCCACATTTTGAAACTTCAACAAAGACTGGAGTCAATGTTTTTTTATCCACAAGGCAAAGGACTACATGGATAGCATACATTGGAAGATGGCTACATCACTGATCAGAAGTTTATAGGCAGAGAGAAAATGGTAACTAATAGGCAACCTAAGAAACCATAAGTGTATTGAATAAGCCCACCCGAGTCTATAATGTTTGCTAAATGATTTTCCACTTTGGGAACTTTTGAAGATCCTAGGTCCTCAGAGGATTGAAATTAAAGCCAAGCCCATGACAGCACAGACAACTCAGCAGTACAGGGGAGGAGGAAGAATAATGGAACAATAGTTGTAGGGGATACCATTGGTGGAAATCATGCAGGCATAACAATATGTTCCCTTCCAGTAGCCAGGATCATGGATGTCATATAACAACTGCCAAGATATCCTTCTATGGGAGGGGAAATCGTCCAGAAATCGTGGTTCGCACTAATCAAAGATTTCGGCAGGAAGAGACAGGAGATCCTGAAGGCAGATTTCAGGGAGTTAGGAAAGAATTTTTAAAAAGGTCCTCAAGAGCAGTAATTTCATCTCCTATTGCCATTTGCTAGTAATCAAAAGAACAGGAAAATTGATCAATTGAATACAATTGAAGGAGGAAAAGCATCAAATTTGAGTCATTTAGATCTGAACAAACTGGACGTGTGATGTCTTCACAGGACTAGGACTGACATCCACACAGGGACATACACTAGTATTTTTGAGTTAGCTTTACACTAACCTGTGTCAGGGGATAGGAATGTGAGGGGTAACCCAAATTGGAAGGAAGTGAAAAAGTTGCAAGGGATGCAGGATGCTTCACAGGGGGAATGATGTTGAAAAGACAAAGTTAAGGGCCCAAATGCATACAGCAAACTTGAATGTTCAAAGGCACAAATAGAGATACATCGGTGTGATCTAATTACCACAACAGAAACATGTCTGCATGGTGATCAGGATTGGGAATTGATTATTTGGGGATATTCAACATTTTGAATGGACAAATAAAAAAGATAAGCTGGTAGAGTTACTGAGATAATAAGGGATGGAATTAGTACATTAGTAAGGGAGGATCTCAAATCAGAAGAATAACGTGTACATCTGTTTGAGTGGACTAAGAAACAGCAATAAACTGCAAATGTTGGAGCTGCATATTGGCCACCAAAAAGTATGGTAATGTAGGGCATGGTGTTAATGACATGAGATAAATGTGTAACATGGGCAACTCAGTTAGCATGATGATTTCAATCTGTATAGATACGGAGTAAACTGTGTGTTAATTTAAGGATGAGTTTCTGAAGTGTGCTAGGAATGGTTTTTAAAGCAGTATGTTGAATAGTCAACTAGAAGGCATGCTAAATATCTGCTAAGTATCTGACTTCAATTTTTCAAAGTGAAAAGGGTGCAAAAAGAAAATGGAACTTGGTTTAGGGAATAACAAATTGTTTTTTGACCCTGTAATATCTTTAAGGTAACTATGAATTCAATATAGTCATTTGTTCTCATATTCTTTGAAATTTCAGAGTTAAATTATCTTAAATGGCAAATCTAATGGTTTCATGCTTTGGCAAATATCAGGGTTTCAGATTTCCAAAAAAGTTGTTACTAATCTATAAAAAAATCAGAACAGTGTAGACTAATGCACAAAACTGAACAACAGACAAGTTAGCAGGAAGCATTTTGTATGAACACAGGGAAAATAAGGGTAGGAGAGAGCAAGTGGTCAGTTTCCCGCATACGCATCAATGATTCCTCCAAATGTATCAAGTTAATAGAAGCATTAGAGTGCAAATGATGTACAATACAAATGATGGAAGAAGCCCCATCTCATGTGCAGCATGGTGGCTCAGTAGTTAGCACTTTTGCCTCACAGTGCCAGAGACCTGGGTTCAATTTCACATTCAGGCAGCTGTCTGTGGGGACTTTGTACATTCTCCGTGTCTGCGTGGGTTTCCTCCAGGTGCTCCCACAGTCCAAAGTTGTGCATTTTAGATGGATTGGCCATGCTAAACTGTTCATGGTGTCTAAGGATGTGCAGGCAAGGTGGATAGCCATGGGAAATGCAGAGTCACAGGAATAGGGTAGATAGGTGGGTCTGGGTGGGATGCTTGATGGGCCAAATGGCCTGATCTCATACTGTAGAGAATTTATGATTCTAACAAACTTGAATAACTTATAAAATAAATATCAAAAAGAATGCAAAATTTCTTATTTCCTCTTTCGAATGAGGGCTTAATGTGTTTGACAGGCAGATGATAGAAACTTTTGAGATGCTACAAGAATGAAAAATAATTTCGATTCAGCTTTAACAAAAATAAAATAACTGTGAAACCTAGAGATGTGAAATAAAAGCAGGAAATGCTGGAAACATTCAGCATGTCAGATAGCAACTAAACACTTTTTCACTCTTATTAGCTGTACAGATTGGTGACCTGTTGTCATAGTTTAGCTGAAAAATTAACTGTTTTTCTCTCACTGTAGATACTGCCTGAATTACTTGTGTTGATCCAACTGCACTCACTGAAGTGGAGCTTTAAAAATGTGAAGAACACAGATATTTATTGAACTTCATGCAGTTTTTGTTTTATTGATGAAACAGGATTTCTAAGAGTAACTTCATTTCTTTCTTTTACCTTCACCAAACCAACACCACCTTTAGCCATGACCCCACCAAACAGGTAGGTAACAGCATTTACGAATGCAGGGGCAGGTGACTGCACATAGAAAACACCAGTTACTCACTCAAAAGGTAATAAAAAGCCTCAAAACCACTGGTTGCTGTCAATGTCTGTACTGAGCAACTCACAATAGTAGAAAACATTGACCATCAATTTGCAACACCCATCATTTGATTTTAATACCAGACAACTTAATGGATTTAGTTGATTTAAAAAAAAGGTTTTTAAAAATGGCTGTAGTGGTCATCTGAACATAGACTAAGAAAGTGAGGACTGCGGCTCCTGGAGATCAGAATCGAATGTGATGCTGGAAAACTGAGGCAAGTTCAGGAAACCAATGTGGAATAAGTCAGTGTTTGCTCACACCAACAATTGCAGGCTGCACTCATTCGGGAACACACGGTTCCAGGCAGTGATGTCAAAACTTAGACTCCATGATTTCATCCACTAATACATCATGTTGCTTGTGCAGGGAAGCCTGTGACCTTGAACTGGGCTTCAGTGATGAGGCGAGGGCGTGCAGGATGAGGAAGGAAGGTCCAGAATAAGGGCAAAAGAACTGGACAGCCAAAGGGCAGGAGGCCTTCTTCCCTTCTGCCTCCACCCTTCGTGTCCCCTCCCCTCACACCCTCATTGATTCAGGTGCAGATTTCAAATTGGCGCATCGCGCACATGCATCAGTGTCAGCAAATGCAGCCATAAACAACTGAAATAAATGAACTGAAATTGCCATTTTCCTTGAAGACACTGAAACCAGTCAATTGAGTCAAGTCACAAGGGACTTGCTGTTGCTGACGATACAAGATATCAATTAAACAGATACACTCGCAGGTAACCCATACTGTACGCAACACAAGGGTTCTCAGAACATTTTCAGCAGCCTATTCTTGATCTTTTTTGTAAGAATCAGTTTCCCCTTAAGCTCTATACCTGGATCTGCACATGTATGTATTTGATATCGGTGCATTATTTTTCTTGCGGTTACTGCACAGAAAGATTCCCTTTTTACTCAAGAAAGCCTTGCAATTGCCTCCCTAATTTTGGTTAGAACAATACTTTAGTTGAAGATTGATATATTTTGATGCTAAAAAAATACATTTTTTGTGACCAACCAAGGGGAATTAAACAGAGGTAAGTCAATTTGCATCCCAACTGGTATTAACAGGCTATGTCAAGATTAGCAGATTGTTTATTGAAAAAGGAAGGAAAATTAAAATGATATAGCAGTTAGGAAATATTGGTCAGCTTAAAACGCAATCACTTCACAGTTCCCATTTTTAGTTGCAAGCAATGAGGGAACTGGTTCAGCAGTATATATGAAAGCAAAGGTTAGTCCAAGACTCAGAGCTACATGGCTATTTTATCTGTTATCAATGTAGGTTAGAATGATGTTTGCAATGTGGTGTTATCTGTAATGCATTTAATAGAAAACGCTAAAATGCATCACTCTGATATTCTGGCGACGGTTTCAGCTTTTCCTATTCCCTCTTCCTCAAAAAGGTACATGTCTTCAAAAACTTAAGAATTATAACAGAAACAATATTTTTAACCAAAAGTGATTGTAGGTTCTTCTCTCATTTGGGATATGTGGAAGAAAATACTTAAAACAAGTTTCTGTTTCATTGTCCAGAAGCAAGCGCATTCAAACAGGATGATAGTAACAATGCATAGTTTATATGGTTATACTCTAACAATTTTCCTCAATGTAGGACATTATGAGTCAATCTCAGAACTTTATAGAGTCAAAGATGGAAACAGACCCTTCGGTCCAACCAGTCCATGCCAACCAGATATCCCAACCCAATCTAGTCCCACCTGCCAGCACCTGGCCTATACCGCTACAACCCCTTCTTATTCATATACCCAGCCAAATGCCTTTTTAAATGTTGTGATTGTAATCCACCACTTCCTCTGGCAGCTCATTCCATACACACACCATTCTCTATGTGAAAAAATTGCCCCTTAGGACTCTTTCATATCTTTCCCCTCTCACCTTATACCTATGGCCACTAGTTTTGAACTCTCCCACCCTCAGAAAAAAAAGTACCTTGTATATTTACCCTATCATGCTCCTCATGAGTTAGTAACCCTCTAAGATCACCACACTCCCTTCCCCCCTCCACCGCAGCCTTCAATATTCCAGGGAAAATAGTCTCAGTCTACTCAGCCTCTCCTTATAGCTCGAACCCTCCACCCTGGCAACATCCTTGCAATTTTTTTCTGAATCCTTTCAAGTTTCACAATATCCTCCCTGTAGCAGGGGGACCAGAATTGCACGCAGTATTCCAATTGTGGCCTAACCACTGTCCTGTACAGCTACAACATGATCTCCCAATTCCTATATGCACCTCCTTTTCACACAGATCCAAATTCAGTTTGAAGTTAATCATGTTTAACATCACAAGGCATCTCAAGGGCAAATTTTATATATGAGCTTGGACAAAAGTTAAAAGCAGAGTGCACTCAGCTGGAACAGAAATTAATATATTGTACATCATTCAGTACCCTTAAACCATTTGAGTAGGACGAGGCATGGAAGCAGAAAAATCAACAATCCAGTGGGTCCATGCTGGAGTTAGAAAGAGAACAAGGAGGAAATTGAAATATTATAAATAACATTATTTGCTCTTGATAAATTATTCAGGCTCATTTTTCTATCCCTGGCACTACGTAAGTTTGACAAATCTAGTAAATTTAATCAACCACAAGGCTTACTACATATATTGCTCAATTTTTCTCAATCACTGATTCAGTTATGTCTTACAGTATCCATGAACATTAAACTCCATCTTCTTATATGCTCTGTCACACTGCTCTACTAGCTTTCAGCTATCTACCAGCATTGATACATGCTGTGCAGTTTTAGTTCATAATATTTTTATTCCTTGTTAAATAAGCACAAGGTCATATTTTCAACCAAGGTTAAACAAAAAAATCCCTACAATGCTTGGCAACAATAGATTAATGTTTGGCCAGCTATCAGATTTAAGCAGATACGTTTGCCATGACCTCCAGGATATCCTTTCCATTAGCATACTGGAAGTCACATGAGGGATATCTGTTCAGAGATAAGTGTTTAAATTCACAATTGTCCATTGCAGATCTATCAATGAGTTCCTCCCAAGCTAAGATAACAACTAAATACACCCCCAACAACCACAATTTCTACATGCCACATTGACAGTTGTGCCAGGGGTACAATTGCAAAAGCATCCTCAATTCCTTATACACGATGCCATTCTTTGCGTGTGAGTTCACAAGAAAAACCTGCTGGCATTCACTACCGGGAATTCATAACGTTGGAATAATGGTCACTTCAGAAGATAACAGAAGGGCTGCTGGTACCTGTGAAGCTATAAACCCAAAAGAGTCAAATCCATGCAAAAAGTAAAATGTCAGTTCAGACTGTTTGTGCAAGTACTAAAAGAACAACAAACGTTAAATGTTTATCCTGCAATCTGGATTTTCTGTAAAAAGGCAACTGTGAAACTGACCATTTCAATTATAATGCCAATGGCATCTAAATCAAAATAAAATTTGAGAAAGTCCTAATTTTTAAAACCGGAAAAAGTTTAAAAAATTTCATGCACCACTTACAGCTCCACGTTGCATGATACTTTGAGTAAATTAGTTAGAACTGTCACACCCCAAAATCGACATTTTAGACATAGGACCAAAGAAACAGAGAGCAAGCAGAGGCCAAGCACAATGAGTACAAGACCTTCCTGGCACTCTTATGTACCAACTGAGGCAAAAGTCTTGCAAGAGCCTTAAATAGAAATGTTTATATCTTACTGTTTGTATACTTGAACTAGTAACTGAAGATAACAATATGCATGTGTACAAGAACAGAAAAAAATGTAAAAATATGCAGCATCTCAATCCTAGTCAAGTTTTCTGTATTATCTCTCCATTCTTTTCTTTTCCCTCATGTTCAAAAAAAAATCTGTTGATCTAGCTATGAACATACATCGACTGAGCATCCACAACCATCTTGGATAAATAATTTTAAAGATTTACAACAATTTTGTGGCAAGAAATTTCTCATCCCGGTCTTAACTTGCCAACTCCTTATTCTGAGATTCGGCTCACCCAGTTCTAAACTGTTCATCCAGGGAAAGGATTAGCTCAATATTTAGCAAGTCAGCAGCCCTCCAAGTGTGATACTTCTAAACGTCAGAAAATACAGGTTGCAATATTGTTAAAATACCGTTTAAGAAAAAAATTTTCAAAAATTAAAATATGAGTAAATCATACATCAGGAATGAGATTTTCAACAATTTGTTTTCAGAGGAATTACATGAAGGATAAATATCATCCAATTGTTATGAACCAGGCCAAACACCCTCAAAAATATTTTAAGAAGGTAGCTGAGACCCTAACTTTTCTTCTTTTAAAGTCAGGTGTGAAGTGGATATTCCAGAAATGATACAGTCGGCTTTAAGCAAAACAGAATTTCTTTAAACACTATAGTTGAAACATGAACAAAACAGAACAGAATTTAGAATAAGTTAACTTTAGGAAACTTAATCAACCCAAAACAGCAATTTAACTCGGCAACTGTTCCAATCCAGTAACATTCCGTAAACACTTCCGTGGCAAAAAGTTAAATTGAAACACAGATTCTTACAGGCAGGAGGGAACAGCTTCCAAACAGATTTTGGAGAAACAGAGAGAAAGAGGAGAGAGAAAAAAAGAGGAGAGAGAGAAAAAAAAAGGAGAGAGAGAGAGAGAGAGAGAGAGAGAGAGAGAGAGAGATCCTTAGTTCAGAACTCATGTATAAATCAAGATCACATGCCAAATCTTGTAATTGACTGATTCACAGACAAGTCTATTACAAGTGACCAAGTTGGCACTACAAATGTGTGACATATTGAAGAGCTTTTGCAGTGAGAAGAGGAAACCAGAGAGAGAGACTGTTTTACTTGATATTATGGCACATAAATGTACTGAGGCAAATATATAGGTGCCTTGAAGGAAAAGGTAGATAAAGAAAGAGGGGAAAAAGACATAGCAAATTGGCAAGATCAGGTCAAGTATGGTGGAAGGAGGCTAAGATGGAGCTTAGTCACTGCAAGACACTGTTATGCCAAATAGAACATAGAGCATAGAAACAGACTATGTAAACATAAACAATAAAGAATCATGAAGCCACTGATTAAAAAGGATATTCAGATATGTTAATCTTATCTAGTTAAATAATTCTATTAAATTATGAAATAATTTTACATTCCTGTACTTAAATTGGTCCTTTCAATCAAGACTTCTTTCATATTTTTGATGAAGAAAAATATTGCTATGAGAAAATTTAGTATTCCAACAACTTCAGATGGACAGTTTCAGTGTCAACCATTGTATTGAATCTGTGACATGCCCCAATAACATGAGTTAATTCCATTCCCAGTTTAGCAATTTGAAATGCAATTTGAAAGTTTTGCCTTTTTTTCCTCTCACCAGGCAGGTTATGGCTTCTTCAGAAAAGAGAAATTTCATGACACTTCACATCAAGTAGTTAATTCTATCCTGAGGGTTTACACCCAAAAGAAATGAGACATCGCTGATATTCATTTAATTTATGAATTTGGTAACCAAAATACAGATGAGGCTTTTGCCCCAACAGTCTGGGTTACACTCAGACCATGAACCAAAGCCCACGGTCTAAAATACATTTTACACCAAAAATGCCTTTGCTGCCTTCTTACTGGTATTGAAGTTCTGAAGCAATTTTTGTTTTTAAATAGCCAAATGGTTCCCTGTTGTCCAGGCACCTTTGGTATTTCATTTCTGCACCGTACAGAGTTCACAATTTAATAAATAAAGCAAAGAAACACAGCAGAGGGAAATCAAACTGTTTCTAACAGCTATACTTCTGGGTTCTTTCATGAGGAGCGATTTTAAACTGAGGGAAATGACTGTCAAACCTGACACAGGCTGAATATTAATCCTTTCTTAGTGGATCACATTTGTTTTTCACAGAAATTATGAAAAATCTAGGTTTTAATGCTTAAAGTAAACTTCTCTAATTTCCTCTTTAAGATTCTGATAATCATCACAAGGGTATGAATCATAGAATGTCTACAGTGTGAAAACAGACCGTTCGGCCCAACAAGTCCACACTGACCCTCTCATGAGTATCCCACCCAAACTAATTTCCCATTACTCTACATTTACTCCTGACTAATGTACCCAGCCTGCACATCCCTAAGCACTATGGGCAATTTAGTATGGCCAATTCACCCTAACCTGCACATCTTCGGATGTGAGAGGAAACTGGAGCACCCGGAGGAAAACCACACAGATACAGGGAGAATGTGTGGAGTTTGCACAGTCGCCCGAGGCTGAAATCGAACTGGGGTCCCCGCCGCTGTGAGACAGCGGTGCTAACCACTGAGCCACCTTACTGTAGATGTCAGGTACCTCTTTGAAGAGTATATCCTTCTTCTATGAACGACAGTCTGTTCTTCTATAATGTGATAGTTGCGATCTCGTTCATCCTCATGTAATAGAAAATCATGCAATAGAAATAATGGGGCCAATGGGGAAAACAGGGTTGGGGTGAGCCACCGAAAATATCAGTAAAAATCAAAACAAAAATAGTAGTTAACCTAACACAAATGACAGCACAATCAAAGTTAAAATCATATATTTTAATGAAATAATAGAATAAATTTTAACATTTTACCCTGAAAAACTACAAAGTAACTTGAAGGGGTTCCTGAGTTTGGTGGGTTACTGCACTGAATTAAGACAGGGGCTGAGGGTCATCAGCATCATCATTACTTTCAGGTGCAGTTCTAGATGCAGGGTGATGACAAAAAAAAATTTAGCCCAGAAGTGTATGGTTGTGGTTCATTGTCCTCAGACCGTTTCTTGGGGTTGGCTTAAAAAAGACATGTAGGCTTTTTGCTGCTTTCCCATCTTTTTTCATGAAGCTGTTCACTGGATGCCAGTTAAGACTTTATGCCACAAACTACGATCCTGCTGTATTCTGCTCTGTAGTCATTGTCTTCTCAGAGCTGCACCTGTTTCTCAACTTCCCTCAGGATACAAAACAAAAGAGAAGTGGAAAGCTGTCATGATGCTGCATCCTGGACTACTACTACTTCCTGTAAAAAGTGAGGTCTGCAGATGCTGGAGATCACAGTTGAAAATGTGTTGCTGGTTAAAGCACAGCAGGTCAGGCAGCATCCAAAGAATAGGAAATTCGACGTTTCGGGCATAAGCCCTTCATCAGGAATGGCTTATGCCCGAAACGTCGAATTTCCTATTCCTTGGATGCTGCCTGACCTGCTGTGCTTTAACCAGCAACACATTTTCAACTACTACTACTTCATCTTCAATTTCCCTCACAGCAACAAGTTGTAGGTCAGTCTCTGCTTCTTCAAATCCAAATTGCTTTGTAAGTGTGTTACAATGTTCTTTGATTGCTGGAAGCTCCTCTCACGGTTCAACACCTTTAAAATTATGAAGAAAATCTGGGAGAAGCTTCCACCAAACTGCATGCAAGCAGTCCTTACTGACATCACCTCAAGCCTCCACAAATAGCATTCTTAATGTTGAAACTCTTCCAGAATTGAAGAACATTGTCCTCATGATCCCTCCTCAGTAGCTGCAATCAGCTTCCTGAATGTACACCTTAAATAATAAGCTTTAAAAGCTGCTGTTGCAACCTGGTCCATGGGTTGAATGAGGTTGTGTTCGAAGGTAGACATAACATTGTGATGCTTTCAGAAAGCTCACGAATGGCTGCAGGATGGCCTGGTGCATTGTCCAAAACGAGGAGAACCTTGAAATCTATTTTTTTCCCCCTGCAATAATTTCTACAAATATCCTCAAAAACATAAACAATAAAGGTCAGAAACAATTTGCCCCTGAAGTAAAAGCCTAGAGTGGACTGAAGGTAATCTTTTCAAGGCTTGCGGGATGACAGAGTGATACATCAACATAGGCTTAAGCTTGAAGACTCCACCAGCATTGGCACACAACAACACAGTCATATGACCTTTGGCAACCATAAGATCTGGGTCATGTGCTTCATTCTTAGAAACATAGGTTCCGGATGACATTTGCTTCCAGTATAAACCTGACTCAGCCAAATTGAAGATTTGATCTAAATTGTAGCCTTCTTCTAAATTGCATAATAACCAACAGGAGTTTGTGTTTTTAAAAAAAGTCCCCCAATTCAACAATGGCATTGATGAAAGGCGCATAATATGAGAACCTGTATTTCAATAACCCTGTACGCAGAATACAGTGTTATCAGACAGTTACAAATTGTTTAGTTCCATGTTTGCATACTAACTACTAATATCCATAATTTATGCCATTGTAATTCCTTTATGAAGTTTCAGTTCTGAATCCAAAGAACGTAAATTTAAACCCAATCAGACAGCCTGAGCACAAAATTATTATCGATAACTCAGAGCAATATTGAGGGAGCACTGTGCTGAATGACGTACTGTAATTTAATTGTGGAATTAAACTAAGGCATTAAATTATGGACCATTTTAGGCAGAAATAAAAGACACTATAACAGTACACAAGAGAAGCAAGCGAATCCTAGAGAACACTTGTCCCTCTAAAATTGTTAAACATTAATGAGCTATTTATCTTGTTACAGGATTTGGGACCTCGCTGTCTGCAAACTGACTGCTATGTTTGCTTCCAAAGAAACTTGAATACACACATGAAAATCACAACCTACGATAAAGCATTGTGGAATATCTTGATATACTGGAAGGAATGGTAAGCATCATCGTGATGGAATTGGGTGAGGCTGAAAGAAGCATCAAAGTCAGAGCATGAATTTAACATTAATTTAACAGGAAAGCTACAGTTTTTTCCAAATCTCTATGCTCAAAATTCAAACCTGAAAATGAATGCTAATGTAACTAAATGTGTTTTCTGTGCTTAAAAAGCCAATCTGCCAGTGTTTAATGGCTACTTGTGGTCCCTGCATCATAGATTGCATTCCTAAATGATTCAGGATGAATAAACAATCTTAATCTTACAGTTTACAAATTCAAAGGACAGTAGAAGTACTGGAGTATTAGCAATGTTTCAAGCACAGTATTATTCCTATTAAGTTCCTGATAAAGGAAGTTCATTGTGCTTTAGTGAAGGTTGGGGAAGTTGAGGCTCATCTATTGTAGACACATTCATATCAAAGATACCGTGATAGCATTGCCATCAGAATATTTCAGCTGAGATAACTAAAGGATTTACTCAAAATACAGCCAAGATTTGTTATTTTAAAAAGAGAATAATATGCAAAATGCAACATTTATTGAGGTCAATCGCTGACTCTGCTCAAAAAAAAGTAAAAACTATAACTCCTGGAAATAAAGTAAGAGGAAGCTTGACAGAGCAAAGAACAATTTAGCTTCAACAACAACAACTTGAAAAGGATGCTGCCTTTGCATGTTCATAGAATGCTCAGCAGTTTTCTTGACTTAAAGTATTAGAATACTAAGTTTTGGCTCTAAGATGAGGAATGCAAGCTCACTTCATGAACCTATTTCAAAATTAAACATAGCAAAACCATTTATGTGTACATTTTGAATAAATTGAATTTCTGCCTCAACTTACACAGGAAAACAGCTGGACATGCAACTGTGAGAATCTGCCAAATGAGCTCAACTTCTGTGAAAAAAAATTACTTCTGTAAAATACTCCAGATAGAACAATCCGATTCTCATTCAATTCCTAGTTTTCCTTTTTGCAATGCTTTGTCTCTTGACCTCTAACATTTCCATCATAAGGTCAGAAGTGGGAATGTTTACTGACAATTGCACAACGTTCAGTATTTTTCATGACTCCTCAGACACTAAAGCAGTCTGTGTCCATGTGCAGGAAGTCCTGGATAACATGCAGTCTTGTGCTATTAAATAACAAGTAATATTTGTTCCACACAAATGCCAGGAAATGACAATCTCACACAAGTTGAACAGCATTCCTACTGCTAAATCTCACTCTATTAATAACCGGGAGCTACCCATTGACCAAAAACTGCACCAGCCATATAAATGGCTACAAGAGTAAGTTTCAAATTCTTTGGCACGTAACTTACCTTCAGATTCCCCAATGCCTGTCTCCAAGGCATAAGTCAACATTGTGAAAGAATACTCGACACTTGCCTGAACAGTACAGTTCCAACAATGCTCAAGCAGCTTGATACCATTGTAGGTAGTGCAGCCTACTTGACTGGCATTCCATCCATTACCATCAACATTCACTCCTGCATCACAACATGTAGAGATGTCAAAGTATTTAATCTGAAAAATACACTACAGCAATTCACCAGTCGTTCAAAACCCCCAACTCTTACCATTTAGAAGGAAAACAGCAGCAAATACATGACAGCAACATCACCTGATAATTCCAAATCAGGATAATATATGCTTGGGTCAGACTGTCATCATATTGAACTAGGATATTGGATACTTATTTGGATAGAAATATATGCAAGGATATGGGAAAAATAGCAGAAGATTCACACTAGGTAACGTCATTTGTTTTAAGAGGCACAATGGGCCAAATAGCCTCTTCCTGCACTGCAACAATTCTGTAATTCCATTTCTTTCACTATCTGAATCTTGGAACTCCCTCCCCAAAAGCACTGTGGAGCTCCCCATGGGCTGAAGCAGTTCAACAAGGCAGCTCACCACTGCCTTATCAAGGGCAAATAGGGGCAGACAATAAACAGTAACTGAGTAAGCTATACCCAAATTCCCATGAATGAATGAAAAAAAAACTCAACATGCATTATTCACCAGCACTGACAAATAGTCAGGCTACTTATCCAAAAACAAAACGCAAATACACAGATGCTGGAACTCAGAAATAAAAGCAAACATTTCTGCTGTCAGCATCTGTAGACATGATGTGGAGGTGCTGGTGGTGGACTGGGGTGGACGAGGTTAAAAATCACACAACACCAGGTTATAGTTCAACACATTAATTTAGTAGTACAAGCTTTCGGACAGCTGCTCCTTCGTTAGGGAGAGCAAGAGAGGGGAGAGAGAGAGAGAGAGATATTTTAGGGATCATGGACAAGTACTCCAATTAGCAAGGTGTGACTGTCAGTCTTCTGCACATGTTGGGAGAATTGCCTACTCCTACTCCAACTATTCAACTTATTTATCAACTTAGATGATGGGGCAGAGAAACAATTTTTGTGTTCATTCAAAAGATGCAAAGTCAACATACACTGCTCCATCCTAGTTATATTAAAGTTATTATCACTAATGTTGCTCAGGTCGATACAGAGACACTGGAGTTGATAGAGCACTCAAGGGAGACAGTTGCAAAATTTGTGTCAGATCTTCTTTCTCCTCTGGTCTGTCAATAATGAGCCAAAAGGAGTGTGCCTGTTGAGATTGGTCACCGATCCTCTGAGAATATACCATAAAGACCTTGTTTGCGCCTCTACAAACAGCCAATTTTATGCCATTCAGCAATGTTATGACATTCACCATCAGAATGTTTCTTTTATTTTTGCAAGACTTCTTTGGGGACCAGAGGCCTGGTGTTGAGAACTCCTCGACCAAAGCAGTTTTTCAACAGTGATAAACTAGAAAAAGTGGAGGCCCAAAGAGACTTCAGATATTAATTCCAACAATTTCCTGAAATAGCAACAGAGACAGAAAATAATCAACAATGCTGCCATTTAGATTAGAGTAACTACAGTATGGAAACAGGCCTTTTGGCCCAACAAGTCCATACCGACCCTCCGAAGAGTAACCCACCCAGACCCATTCCTCACAAATACCCCTGACTAATGCACCTAACATTATGGCCATGCTAAATTGCCCAATTCACCTATCCTGCACATCTTTGGATGGTGGGAGGTAACTGGAGCACCCGGAGGAAACCCATGCAGACATGGGGAGAATGTGCAAACTCCACACAGTCAGTCGCCTGAGGCGGGAATTGAACCCAGGTCACAGTGCTAACGACTGTGCCACCCAACACATTTAGTAAAGAAATTGTTCAATATTTTACCCCGTCACTATGTTTACCTATCTAACAATGCTACCATATGCAGAGTATTGATGGTTGCAACATGACACCACTAACGATTGCCAGAAGACTAGGGTTTGGAATTTTCCAACAGTGCATCTTTGTTTTCTTCCTCCTTGGACTAATACTATAAATACCCAGTGCATAGTGCATCTGATAGCATTGATAGAGGGAAACATAACAGAGTTACACCATTTAACAGTTCTTACTAGGTACTCTAAGTATTTCCCGTATTAGTATAAGCAAAAAGATAGGAATCAGGAGCAGGAGTAGGCAATTCAGCCCCTTGATCTCGCTCTGCAATCTCAATCTCAGCTCCACTTTTTTGCTTGCTCTTATAACCCTTTAAGCCATGACTAATTAAAAAATCTAACTATCTCCTCTAATTTCATGTTCCAGCATCCACTGCACTCTGGGGTAATGAATTCTATGGCTTCCCAATCCTTTGAAAGCAGTAATTTCTCCTCATCTCCATTTTAAAATCTGCCATTCCTTAGCATTAGACTATGACTTCTCATTCTAGATTACCCACAAGGGGAACCATCTTATTCAAGTCTACCTTATGAATCCCCTTTAGCATCTTGTAAACCGCAAGTAGGTCTTCTCTCACCCTTCTAAACTCTAATCAGTAGTTCTGCATCAATCAAGCTCTCTACAGTCAAGCCATGATTAATTTTGTTAATCCATTAAACATTCTCTGAACTGCCTCCAATGCAAGCATGTCCTTCCTGAATTAAGGGAACCAAAACTGTTTGCAGTACTCCCGATGTGGTCTCACCAATGCCTTGTACAATTGAAACATCACTTCGTTACTTTTATATTCCATTCCTATTGTAATAAATGTAAAGGTTCCATGCAGGACAAAATTTGTTCTCCTTATTTTAGTACCTGCGTACCAGCTTTCTATGAGCTTTTCATGTATGCGGATGTCCAGACCCCTCTCCACTGAAGAATTTTCAAGTTTTTTTTTCCATTTAAGTAATAAGTTGCCTTTTTATTCGTCTGATCAAAATGAAAAATCTCCTTACATTTATCCATGTTAAACTACATCTGCCAAATTGCAACCTGTTTAACCAACTTATCCTATTTGTAAATTTCTGATTTTGCAACTTACTTTCCCATTCATTTTAGTGCGATCTAAAAGTTTCTACCCCTACATCCAAATCATTAGCATGGATTGTAAATAATTTGGCCCTTGAGGACTCAACCCAGTGACACTCCACAAGTTACTGCTTGTCAACCAGAAAAAAAATATTCTGATTTTCTGCTTTCTGGTGGTTTGCCAATCCTCTAAACTAATATATTACCCTAATCCTGTGATCTTGCGGGCACCTTATCAATGCCTTCTGGAAGTCTAGATATTCAACATCTGCAGAAGTCCCATTATCCAATTTGTTTGCAACATCTTTGAAGAACTCTAGCAAATTTTGAAGAATGTTACATAAAGCATTTTTACAACAGACTGGAATGTTTCCAGAATCCAGACAATTTTGGAACATTATAACCAATGGATCCATTACCTCTGCTGCCACTTCCCTTACGACCCTAAGAAGGAGGGCATCAACCCCTCAAGACTTGTCCGAGTTGAATCCCAATAATTTTCTCAATATTTTTCTTTAATGATGGCGATGGTTTTAACTTCCTCCTTTTCTGTAAACTCTGCATTATTTGTTACTATTAGGATCGTATTAGTGACCTCCACTAAGGAAAAAAAAAGAAAATTTGGAAGTTCTGCAAAATTTTAAACACTTCAGTCTTGCCTCCATCCTAAGTTGTGTCATGTAGCAACAAGCCAGCTAACAGCTGGAAGTAATTTTCTCCTGTTTTCTCTTCCCCCCGCCCCCACCCCCTTTGCCTCCATTCTCAGTAAGACCTCATAGACTCCCTGAAGTCTGACTGTTTTACAGATTTTATGAAGAATGTGCTTAGTGCTGAGCATATAAAAGCTTGCAGTAGTTGGAATAAATATAACGGCTGACTGCTGGAGCTGATGCAATCTCCATTTTATCTACTGAGAGAAAGATTATTCTCCGTCAGGATTAAAATGTTGTTAGGAAAGTGAAGCACTGCATTATCTGCAAAGTTGACACTGCAATAGGGTACTGTTTACAAATTGACAAGTTTACTTCAGAGGGCTTGCCATTTATCCCTTAAATAGGTAACTTGCAAAGATGATACTACTGGTATCAAAAATACTCAATAAAATATCATTTTACATGGCATTAATAAAAATCAGAAGTCATCTTGGTAGTAAATTTGTCCTACCACAGACATAATTCCCTTATCACAGTTTAATTTCCTTTTCACAATAAGAAGCATTTCAACATAAATTATTATTCCCGAGAGCTGAAGGCCATAGGCCACACAAACTGCATCTCAAGATTGTTCTACTTCATAAACAGAACGAGGAGACTACTCGTGGCTTCAGTGTCCTCAAGCAAAGAAAATCTCAGGTTCCTCATGCAAACTGTCATTAAGCAAATTGTAAATGCATAAAAGTGTGGTAGTCATTTTATGCCATGACTGGGTTTTGTGTCATGCCATTACTAGATACAATACTGGCACCTATCCAACCACGTGGAAAATTGCCTCGATATGCCTTTACTCAAAGTAGGACCAACCTAATCCACCAATTAATACTTCACCAGTCTATTTTTGATTATCAGCCAAACAATGAAAGGCATCATTGACTATACTATCAAGCAAAACTTGCTTAGCAATAACCTGTTCACTCTCTATTTGGGTTCTGCCAGCGTTATTCAACTCCTGTCTTCATTACAGTCTTAGATCAAACATGAAAAGAGCAGCATTCCAGAATAAGGAGAGAGAGGCAGACTTTGACAAGGAGCTCTACCAAAATGGGATGTTATTGAATGGTGGAGGGTTCGAATAGCTCACACCTGTTATTGAATCATATGTTTGTGTTGTTACAACTATGACAGTAGGAATGCTGCAGGTAATCAAACTACACAACTCCATTAGTCACACCATTAATATAAATAGAGTCTTAGAGACGTACAGCACGGAAACAGACCCTTCTGGCCAACTTGTCCATGCCGACCAGATATTCCAACCAAATCTAGTCCCACCTGCCAGCACCTCCCACATCTCTCAAACCCTTCTTATTTATATACCCACCCAAATGGCTCTTAAATGTTGCAACTGTACTAGCTTCCAACACTCTCTCTAACTGCTTATTCCTTTCACGCACCAATCTGTGTGAAAAAGTTGCCCCTTAGGTCTCTTTTATATCTTTCCTCTTTCGCCTTAAAGCTATACCCTCCATTCTGGACTCCCCTACCCCAGAGAAGAGACAATGCCCTCTAGTCTTGGACTTCCCCAAGCCATGGAAAAGACCTTATCTATTTATCCTATCCATGCCCCTCATGATTTTATAAACCTCTATACGGTCACCCTTCAGCTTCCAATGCTCCAGGGAAAACAGCTCCAGCCTATTCAACTTTTCCCTATAGCTCAAATCCTCCAACCCTGGCAACATCCTTGTAAATCTTTTCTGAACCCTTTCCAGTTTCACAACAACTTCCAATAGGGAGGAGACCAAAATAGTATGCAATATTCCAAAAGTGGCCTAATCAACATCCTGTGCAGCCGCAACGTGACCTCCCAACTCCTGTACTTAATACTGTGTTGATTCAATTGTTAAAATGGCCAACTGACTTCCTTTTGTACCAATAGCTAGAGTAAAAGAGTTCCATCACCTTTCATAAACAAAAAAAATCTGTTCATTACAATATTTTTAAAAGTGGTATCAAAACAACTGGTGGAAAGCTAAGGTATATATGAAATTAGAACCACATCATCCCAAAGAGAGACTCACCACAAAACAAGAAACAACAGATTCTGCGAGATGACTGTTTTTGTAAAGTTTGGACAGAAGAGAAGAAAAGAGCACAAGAGAGGGGGTGAATGAGAGAGTGCTAGAAACTCGCTGCTGTTGAAGTTTCCTCTGCTCCTTACCATCTAGGGTCTGTGAAAGCAGAAATCAAGTCCAGAACGAGTCACTATGCAATCATTAGCACAAAAGCCCCCATGGTCTTTTTCAAAGCCAGGTTTTTCAATACTCGAGGGCCATAAGCTCCATCTCTTAACTCCCTAAAAGCTTTGCTTGCCTTTTTCTCCAAAACTATTGACTTCCTGCAAACAGCAGGCAAATCACAATTCAAAACATTGCCCTAATTTTCCAAGAAACCACATGCTTATTACCCTCTTCAAACACCGCTCTCACATTGACACAATTCACCAAGTGTTTAAATAGTTCCATAACTTATATTTATGGACTATGTGGACAAACTGTAAATATGTATCCCAATAACCTCCTTAGCCCAGGAATTTAGACCATTCCCACCCACACTGTTGCTCTGCCTGGCCTGTATCAACTAACTTCACACAGAATGGCATGTGAACCTACAACATTCCAAAACATGATTCCTGCCAAACAGTAGTTTGCCCATTAACCAAGATTATGTGCTCATGTACTATGAAAAATATTTTGTAAAAATGCTGAATATTTTGTTTTTTTAAACAAAATTCTAGCATTATTATATTTTCAAATCTTTTCCCTAATTTTTTTCTGCATTCATTGAAGTGAATACATACATCACCTGAAGAAAAATATTTGGCAGAAAAGGTACTTGAATAGATTCTGCACAAACCTGCTTTACAATTTGATAGTACAATTCAGCATTTGGATCAGCAATGGTGCCCCCACCCTGTAGTCAAATAGGCTGCCAAAACTCCCTGCCCTGCCTGTTAAAATTTAACTTCACACATGCAACTTCCAAGTATTTTCTACTGGAGAATTTATTTTACAACCCAGTAATGCCAAAAAAAATTTCACATCTACCTGAGAACATTTTGGCAGTTTTTCTTCCCATTAAGGGTAATTAGATCATTAATGTGCTTGCTCCTTGTAAGTCAGTTAGAAGGGATCAATTGTGGTGTAATGGTAGTGTCTCTACCGCTGAATCTGGTGGTCCGAGTTCATGTCCCACCTGTTCCTGTGGTGTAATAACATCATTGTACAGTCAATTAGAAATAGACAGTTCTCTCTAAAGTTGTCCCAATAGCTCAGTTGTTAATGACACAATGAGGTATTTCATTCAGTCATACATTCCAGAAAGGTGCTAGGTTTCTTTCCTCCATTCTGTAAAGTTAGATCAATTTATTTACGATAGCAGCAGGTGCTCCATTTGATCAACATTTAAGTTATACAGCGAACACAAAATTCACCACCATCCTATGAACTATCCAGTGACCCTGCTGTAAATGTCCTAGAATCAGGTGGCGACTGGACTTAGCTCAATTATATTCTTTTTTAGTCAAATTGGAACATATTACTCTAATATATTGCACAAAATGAAAAATGTTAAAAAATATCCATGTGCATGATATACTAGAGAGCAGCCAGTACTGTATGCCATTAAACACCAGAGCATTCAGCACAGCAACAAAGAGGTCTAATTTATGAGAATTCATGAAAAAAATTATTAAATTTTTTTTTAAATGGTTTCTACTAAAAGTTTCAATTACTTATCTGAATTGCAAAAAGGTAATCTAAAACATCGCATGTTTGAAATTCCAATTTTTCTTCAATTATCAGGGTTAACATGCTGTTTGGAGTTGTGAAACAAAATCTACATGGTTAAAAAATGACAACACCAGGTTGTAGTCCAACAGGTTTATTTGGAAGCACTAGCTTTCAGAGCACTGCTCCTCCATCAGGTAGTGACAACCACCTGATGAAGGATCAGCACTTCAAAAGCTAGTGCTTCCAAATAAACCTGTTAGACTATAACCTGGTGTTGAGTGATTCTTAACTTTATACACCCCAGTCCAACATCGGCACCTCCAAATCAAAATCTACAAGGCTTGTGATATGAGACTATAGGACATGTACAAGTGTAATTTAAACTCTTCAGAGGAAATGTTAAGTTGCCAAAGCTACTATTAACAACATTTAGTAAACTAGATTGAGGAAATTCCTGGAATAAACCACAGGATAGGACATGCATTCAACCATGATTCAGCCACTGTTGCACTTATCATAACAATCCCATTAATGTAACAATAACCAGCATCCAAAAACAGATTATCCTGCCTTGCAGAGCTGCTGTTGATGCATGGACATGGGAGTCAGGAAATAAGACAGACATTTATCGAGTATTAAAATCTTATGGGGAGACATACAATTTGTCTATGATATTACAGAAACAATTCTGAAAGTTTTATAAGTATTGTGTACCCAAAATGACAAAGGGAAATTACCCAGCATTAGCAGCAAGTTGGTGAACATATAACACTCTGATTCGTCATAAATGAAGCGTGTAAATCATATGACAGTGTATATTTGACAATTGTTGAATTCAAAGATTAAAATCCAAGGATTCTGAAGAACAGAATCATCGTTTCCAAGTCCGGGGATATCGTAATGAACAACTGAGTGCATATTGCATTGTCAAAACACAAAAGAGTCTATACATTGCATTCAAGGTCGTGCCTAACAGAAAAGAATCAAAGGTCAATGCCTCTAAGCACCATCAATTGATAGGTTTAGTTACTTTCTTGCACACACTTTAGACTTCATCTTAACACTTCTCCAATGCTCCTGGTTGGATATGTTGGATAAGGTCGGTGGCTAATACCCGTTGCATTGATGCAAATCACAATGCTGTTGATAATCACTCATTATCAACAACTATATTTTCAGAGTGCAGGAAATAATTCTACTGAAATGTTATAAACAACGAAACCACTTGGTGGAATTTATTTGCAGATTTATTTATTAAACAAGAGGTGGAATTAGGCCACAAGTGATTAAGTCACTTTCAGTGCCTTACCAATAAATTTGTACAAACACAGACTACAGTGTTACATTACACAAGACAATTGCACACAAGTTCTATTCCTCAAATAAAAAGACTTCAGAGAGTCAGAAGACAGAGTTGCTAGCTTGGACAGCTGTCTTTGCTTTCCAAGATGCTTCTTAATGAAGGCCAGGCACACAAATTGCAGCGTACAAAACTTGGTGGACAAAGTAAAAGTGAATCAAAACTGGCTACTTCCTTTGAGTGTTTCTGCGCCTAGACTTAGTTGCCATGAATACTTCCGAGCCAAGTCAGATGATGCTCAGTTGTGTCATGAGGATGGGAGGTTCCTATCTCTCAATGCTGAGTACGAATGCTAGAAAGATCATCTGCATTTATGAAGCCTGCATGCTCAAAATGTTTAATCGTGCTCAATATCTTGCAGCTATTTACAACATAGAACAGTACAGCACAGGAACGAGCCCTTCAGCCCACTATGTGGTTACCATGATGTCATTCTAAATTAATCACACGTGCCTACACATAGTCAATATCTCTCTTTTCCCCGCTTGTTCATTTGTCTGTCAAAATACCTCTTGAATTTTGCTGTTATATCTGCTTCTACCACCTCCTCTGGCAGCGTGTTCCCTTTGTGTAAAAAACTTGCCTTGCATATCTCCTTAAACTTTCCCTTCTCCTTAAACCCATGCCATCTGATTTTTGACATTTCTACCAGGGGATAAAGGCCCCAACTTTCCACGCCATCCCTGCCACTCAATTTTTCACACTTCTATTAGGTTGCCCCTCAGCCTTAGATGCTCTAGCAAACACAGTCCAAGTTTGTCTAACCTTTACATATTGTTAATATACTCCAATCCACACAACATCCTGGTAAACCTATTGTGCACCCTCTCCAAAGTCTCTACATCCTTCCTATGAGGTGACGAACAGAACTGCACACAATATTCCAAATGTGGCCTAACTAAAGATTCATCCATGACTCACCAACTTTTATATTCGATGCCTTGAGTAATGAAGGCAAACATGCCATATGCCTTCTTTACCACCTTATCCACTTAGGTTGCCACTTTCAGGGACTTGCGTACTTGAACACCAAGGTCCCTCTGTACATCATTGCTCATGAGGGTCCTGCCATTTACTTTATACTTCCTCTTGTATTTAACCTTCCAAATGCATCACCTCACACTTGTCCAGATTGAGCTCCATCTGCCATTTCTCCTCCCAACTTTCCAATTGATGTAAACTTTGCTGTATCCTTTGACAACCTTCCTCACTATCCACAACTGCAACAAATTTAATGTTATCTATAAGCTTATTTAGGAGAAAGTGAGGACTGCAGATGCTGAAGACCAGAGTTGAAAAGTGTGGTGCTGGAAAAGCTGCCTGGTCTACTGCGCTTTTCCAGCACCACACTTTTCAACTATAAGCTTATTTAACAGACCAACTACATTTTCATCGATGTCATTTGTATGTATTACAAACAACAGAGGTCCCAGCACTGATCCTTTAATCAACATTGTGTAATATAGCAAGTGCAAATGAAACTATATCCGTTCAGAAGAGAGAAAAATCAAATCAAGATGTACTGTAGCACACAGGTAAACTTAATTCAGCACTGAACATAATTGTGACATTCTGACATCAACTTCACTCTTACTTGTTAAAAAACTAGTTTTCTATTCAAATGCTATGGCACTGCATGTGAATCCCTATCAAAAATATCAAGCTACATTGATAGAAGTTGTCAGTAACACATCAGGTAATACAACTACAAATGAATACAAAATGCATTTACTGGAAATATTGTATGGATTTGAAAAGAGACCACATTTTTCATTTTTGGGGCTCTCAACAGAGGAAGATGCACTGCTGTAACTCAAATACAAGGTAAAACAAATCAGATCAAAAGATGTCTGTCACCCTACAGATAACAGCATATTATAATTGCTAAAATCAAAGGGACAGAGAAAAATAACTTTGGTCTGGACTGCTAATCCCCCAATTTTTAAAATTCATTCACAAGATGTGAGAGTTGCTGGCTAGGTCAGTATTTATTGCCCATCGCTAATTACCCAGAGGACAGTTAGGAGTCAACCACAATGCTGTGGGTCTGGAGTCATATGTATGTGAGGTAAGGATGGAGTTTCCTTCCCTAAAGAGATTTTCCAGCAATTGGTAACTGTATGGTCATCATTGGATTCTTAATTCCAGATGTGCTAATTGAATTCCAATTCCAGCATCTGTGACAGAATTCGTACCAGGGTGCGTTATCTGGGCCTCTGGATTAACAGTCTAGCAATAATACTACCAGGCCTTTACCTAAACCATGTATATATTCTTTTCTACCCATACGATATGTATTGAACTATTTACCTTTTGTCTGTCTTGATCGCAATTGTTTATGCTTTTGGGTTTTGAGGTGGTATATTTTTTAGAAATGCTTTCTTTTCACTGTTCTTGTAGAAGTTAAACATGTTACAATAAATAATGCTACTCCTTAGTGAAAAAACCTGGTGTGAATTCCTTTTGCGCTGAGATGCAGACAGTCAAACAGATTGGTCATTTTGGTGGACTCAATGAAATTTTATGCATTTTGTGATGCCTTGTGGAACAGTGGGCACAATCATTGGTGCAATCTTGTGCAAATGCCAGATCAAACTTGCCTTTAATAACTATATGTTTCACTTTGCAGTGTGGTAACAAATTCACCACAATTGTTACCTTTGCTCATAGATAACATGAAGTAAACATCAAGAAAACTATTTTTTTGGTCAGATCTTCATACAGGTCATTCTGCTCCAACACACGTTTTGTCAGCACAAATTGACTATCACACGATTGACGAAACGTGGACGTTGTTCAAATAATCCAAACTTTCTACTGAACGTGTATAGCGATTTTCTACTACACAGTTTTCTATAGCAGTTTTCAAAAGCACGATTTTCTGTAGTGAGAGGTTGCAGAGGAACACAATTGTCACAATACAGCGGAACAAACTGCACAGAAGCAGCTTTTCCACTCACCAGTCTATATATGCCATTTTTTCCACAAGGAATTATGTTCACATCCTGTTGTCTTATTTTTGCAGATGAGAAAAAGTTATTTGGGAGTGTGAACTGAGAGGAGGATGCAGAGATGCTTCAGTATGATTGAGACAACTTGAGTGAGTAGGCAAATGCATAGCAGATGAAGTCTAATGTGGATAAATGTAAATTTAGCCATTTAGTAGCAAAAATACAAAAGGCAAATTATTATGTGATTGGTGATATATTGGGAAAAGGGGAGATGCCATAAAACCTGGGGTTTCTTGTAGACCAAGCAAGCAGGTGCAGCAATTAGTGAAGGAGACAAATGCTAGGTTGGCCTTTATTACAGAAGCAGGGATGACTTGCTGCAATCGTAGAGGAACTTTGTGAGCCCACACCTGGAGCATTACATGTAGTTTTTGTTGTCTTATTATCTGTGAAGGGATGCTCTGCCTATCGAGGGAGCACATCCAAAATTTATGTCTGATTACTGGGATGGCAAAACCGAAACACAAAAAGGAAATTTGATGGGTTAAGACTTCAGTTACTGGAGTTTAGAAGAATGAGATGAGGTCTCATAGAAACCTATAAATTTCTAACACAACTAGAACAGGGTAAATGCAGGAAGGATGTTGCTGAAGACGGAGGATTCCACAACAACAGGTCACAGTCTAAGAATACAGAGTAAGCTATTAGTACTGAGATGAAGAGACTTTTCTTCACCCAGAGAGTAGTAAGCCTGTGGAATTCTCTACCAAAGAACATGATTGCGGCCAATATAGTGAATGTTTTCACGAAATAGTTAGATATCCTTCTTAGGGCTTAAAGGCTATGAGGAAAAAGTGGGAATAGTTACTGAGGTGGATGATCAGACATGATCATATTGAATGGAGGAGCATGCTTCAAAAGGCTAAATGGCCAATTCCTGCTCCGATTTACTATGGTTCTATGTTATTTTCCCCTCAGTCTAGAACTACTCCTTTACAAAACATACAATTTTATGAGTTAGAAATGCCCATCAACACCTTGGCTACATAGCTGAACTTCCCATATAAAGCTCAACGTTATCAACAGTACATTCACCTCATCCATACAAGCAGGTTATAGCCAAGACCAGTCCCATTGTATTCAGAAAATTAGTAGTACACTCATATCCGAGACAGACTATTGGCAAAAACCTCAAGTCTGGGACATTTTGGTTCAATACATTCGAAGCATTGCCCTTCCTTTAGAAGAAGTGGTAAACAGTAGCTCCTACTGACTGCTCAGAGACATCATGATCCCTCAAGGAATATGGATTGCTCAAGTTGTGTTAATATTCTCCCTAACCAATTCTAATTAAGAACTAATTATTCATGTCATTGTCCAAGTTTTGATGCAATTTGACATAGACTTCTTCAGTATCCAAGGGTTTGAAAATGCTATTAACAGTGTGCAAACAGCAAACATCCCTTCTGACCTTATGATGAAAGGAAGGTCACTAATGAAGGAACCGAGGATATTTGGGGCGAGGTCACTATGCTCAGGAATCCCTACAGTGATCAATTAATTGATTTATTGTGACCTGTACTGAAGTACAGTGAAAAGCTTTGTTTACAAGCAGTACCGGCAGATCATAGTAAACAAGGATGTACAGAACAAAAGATTTAGCTGGAGGCATGCAGCTAACATCGCACAGGATGGACAAGAGAGATCAATATTAGCAAGGTCAGCATTATTTGAGGCTGGAGGGTCCATTCAATAGTCTAGTAATGGCCAGGAAGTAACTGTCCCTGAGCCTCCTCGTGTGTGTGTGTGTGTATGTTCAGGCTTTTGTGTCTTCTGCCTGATGGAAGAATTTGTAGGAAATCATTACTGGGATGCAAAGGGTCTTTGATGACGTTGGCAGCCTTTCCACGGCAGTAAGCCATGTAAATGGAGTCCCTATCTGAAAGGTTGGCTTCCGTGATGGCTTGGGTTATGCACAGCATACTCTGTAGTTTTCTACTATCCTGGGCAGAGCAGTTGCCATACCAGGTCGTTACTCACCCGATAGTAGGCTTTCAATTGTGCATCTGTCGAGGTTGGTGAAGGTCTTTATGGACATACCAAATTTTCTGAGCTACCTGAGGACGAAGAGAAGCTGTTGTGTCCTCTTGACCGTCGCAACTACATGGGAAGACCAAGACCGGTTGACGGTTATCATCACTCCGAAGAACTCGACGCTCTCCACCCTTTCGACCTCAGTTCTCCTCCTTTCTTACTAAAGTGATGCCCTGAAGCTGACATGATTGACCTACACCTACACCAAACATCTCACTTGTGCTCAATAAGACTCTAACCATTTTTGCTAAGCAAGTGCTGTATGTTAGCACTGTTGATCACATCTTCTAGGACTTTACTAATGAGCAAGAATTGATGGGACACAAATTGGCTAGATTGGATTTATCTTGGTGTGTGTGTACAGGACATTTCTGGGTAATTTTCCACATTGTGGGGTAGATGCCAATGTTGTAGTTATACTGGAATAGCTTGTCTAGTGTATGGCAAGTTATAGAGCACAAGTCATCAGTATTATTACCAGATTGTTGATAGGGCTCATAGCTTTGACAATATCCAGTGCCTTCAGTCATTTTGTGATGTCACATGGAGTTGAATTTGCTGAAAACTGGTATCTGTGATGCTGGAGACCTCAGGAGGTGGTCAAGATGTATGATCCACTTCATAGTTGCAAGTGCTTCAGCTTTGTGTTTTGCACTAATATGCCCGGCCCCCTCATCACTGACAGTGGGAATATTAGTGGAGCCTCCTCCTTCAAGGAACTGCTTAATTGTCCATCATCATTCACAACTAAATATGGCAGGATTGTAGACCTTAGGGGCAGCATGGTGGCTCAGTGGTTAGCATTGCTGCCTCACAGTGCCAGGGACCTGGGTTCGAGTCCCATCTCGGGCTACTATCTGTGTGAAATTTGCACATTCTCCCTGGGTCTGCATGGGTTTCCTCTGGGTGCTCCAGTTTCCTCCCACAATCCACAAAGTGCAGATCAGGTGAACCAGCAATGCTAATTTGCCCATAATGCTAGGTGCGTTAGTCAGGGGTAAATATAGGGTAAGGGAATGGGTCTGGGCTGGTTACTTTTTGGAGGGTCAGTGTGGACTTGTTGGGCTGAAGGGCCTGTTTCGATACTGTAGGGAATCTAATCTAATTTGATCTATTGATTGTGAAATCACTTAGCTCTGCCTATCACTTCCTGCCTGCAGTTTGGCATGCAAGGAGTCCTGTTTTGTGGCTTCACCAGGTTGACACCTCACTCTTAGCTAACCTGATGCAGCTCCTACAAAGCCCTCCTGCACTCTGCATTGAATCATGATTAGTCTACAAGCTTGATTGTAATGGTGGAATATGGTTTAGCCGGGAACTGTGCCTGCATTAGCTCTCTGAAAGTTATCCAATTAATCTCTCTCCCTGGTCTTTACCTATTGTCCAACAAGTGCTTCTTCTGCAAGTCAATTTATTTGAACATTATACATTCACTACCTTTTCAGACTGCGAACTCCAGATGATAACAATTCCCTGCATAATTTCTTTCTCCCCTCTATTACCTCTTGGCAATTAACTTAAATATGTCCTCGAAGGCCTTTGAAATTCAATTCACACATGCAAATGACTAAGAACTGGCACACACATTTTACAAAAAACACGTGTGCAGATTTTGAAAGGAAAGATAATACACACGCACAAATGTGTTAACAGAGATGGCCAAGATTTAGGAAGTCTCCTCTGCGTCATCTCAAAGGCCTTGACATTTTTATTTGGTGGTCAAAATTGACCAATGCTCCAACTGGACATTAACCAATGCCTGATATAAATCTGTAATAGTTTTTCTGCTGTGGTATCAAAATCTATAATTACAAAAGCAAAATATTACATCTGTTGGAAACCTGAAATTTAAAAAAAATGCTGGAAAAAATCAGCAGATCCAGATCCAGAAACAGGGTTACCATTTAAGTTCTATGATTTTTCATTAAACCAAAGACCAGTTCTCACCTTTTTAAATAGTTGTCGATTAATGCTAAGAATTGTACACGCAATGACTTCATTTGTTGTACATGTCATCTCCGGCATTAACAAGTGTGTGGTAAGCACTTTCACATGGAAAGAAGACAAACCGTACAAGCATACCTGCTCTAAAACAAGTCACTTATTTGTTCTGTGATGCTGAGCTAGTTTTTCTTTCCTCTCTCAGACACTGACAAGGCAATTAGCACTGATAACTAGCTGGAACAACCACCTACATCTGGGTAAGCTATGAAGGAAGCACATTTAACAGTCTGCTGAGTGTCACAAGCAAAGGGAATTCAAGCCAAAGGAGGTGTAAGATGATGCAACTTATTCAAAATCAACTCCGATGTGACTTTTTGGCCATGGTCAGCAATGCAGATTTAAACACGTGATTCCGTTCAATACTGTGACAGCAAATTGCTAAAACTGCACCAAAACTGTCCCAAAAATAGTTTAGCCCCAAAACACAAATAGCAGACAAAATGTTTCTAGATTAGATTTACAGTGTGGAAACAGGCCCTTCGGCCCAACAAGTCCACACCGACCCGCCGAAGCGCAACACACCCATACCCCTACATTTACCCCTTACCTAACACTACGGGCAATTTAGCATGGCCAATTCACCTCACCTGCACATCTTTGGACTGTGGGAGGAAACCGGAGCACCCAGAGGAAACCCACATAGACACGGGGAGAACGTGCAAACTCCACACAGTCAGTCGCCTGAGTCGGGAATTGAACCCGGGTCTCAGGCTCTGTGAGGCAGCAGTGCTAACCACTGTGCCACCGTGCCACCCACAATCATAAATTGAAAACTTTTAACAACTTTATTGTAGAATTATCTAAGTAACATCAAATGTTAGGTTATTGAGCAATTCACATTTATCAATTCCTCCCCTTCAGTTGAGGTCTGTGTTCCAGAAGTTGCAAGCTAGTGACATCTTCACAATTTCAAATTGGCAACACTAGTCCAGGAAATTACTCACTGTAGTGAAGGATTTGAAAATCAGAGCATGAATTAAAAGTGAGGAGTAACAGTGAAAGTTAGATAGATTTTTCACTTCAAACACTCGTGGGGCTAGATGTGGCTAACTATAAAGAGGTTGAAATAAAACATTTGAAAATGTTTTTGGTAATGGAATTAAGGCAAGAGATCAGCTATACAGTGCTAATACAGAAAAATTTCTTCTTCTTCCTAAAAGTTCTCACACACTCCTAATACCTGCTGAGTATTACACTGAGCAGAGGAGAAATTTCTTCACCCAAAGTGATGAGCCTGTGGAACTAGCTACCACAGAAACCAGTTTAGGCCAAAACATTGCATGATTTCAATAAGGAGTTGGGTATATCATCTGTGGCTAAAGTCTTCAAAGAAAAAGCAACTAGTCCCACATCCCTCTAAACATTTCTTTTTCATGTACTTATCTAAATTTCTTTTAAACATTGTAACTGGACCCACATTCACCACTTCCACTGGAAGTTCATTCCACACACGAACCATGTTCCGTGTAAAAAAAAAATTGCCCCCTATCTTTTTTTAAATCTTACTCCTCCTGTCTTAAAAATATGCCTCCTTAACTTGGAATCTCCCACCTGGGAGAAGCCATTCAACTTAGAATCATAGAGTCATAGAGACAAACAATATGGAAACAGACCCTTCATAATTTTATAAACCTCTATAAGGTCACCCCTCAATCTCCTACACACCAGTGACAAAAGTCCCAGCCTAGCCAGCTTCTCCTAACCAAACCCTCCACTCCTGGCAACAACTTGGTAAATTTCTTCTGAACCCTCTCCAGCTTAATAATATTTTTTCTATAACAGGGAGAGCAGAACAGGATACAGTACTCCAGAAGAGGCCTCACCAATAACCTGTCTAACCTCAACAAAGCATCCCGACTCCTATACTTAACAGTCTGAGCAATGAAGGCAAGCACAATAAATGCCTTCTTAGCCACCTTATCTATATGTGATGCAAACTTCAAAGAATTATGTACCTGAATATCTAGGTCTCTGTTCTAAAGTCTACCCAAGGCCCTATCTTTAATTATATAAGGCTTGCCTTTGTTTGTTTTACCAAAATTCAACATCTTGCATTTATCCAAATTAAACTCCATCTATCACTCTTCAACCCTTTGACCCAATTCATCAACATCTCTTTGTAATCTTCGATTACCTTCTTCACTGTCCACTATACCACCAATCTTGGTGTCATCTGCAAACGTACCAAACACGCTTTTTAGATTCTCATCTAAATCATTTCTAGAAATACAAACAAAAGTGGGCCCAGCACAGTTGACCAATTTCTTCATTTATGTTTAGGATTTTAAAATAAAATCAGCTGTTTGGTAAGTTGAGAGCTGGTAATGCTACAATGAGGGAATAAAACTACCTCGTCACCAAGATAAGAAACTGTGCACCTACTTAATAATCAGATTGAAGCTCTGAAATTAACAAGGAGAATGACAACAAAGGAACTGTCAATTTCAATATTAAATCAGGTTCAGAAAGAGGAAGGGCAAAATAACTGTTTGGGATAGAAATTAAAATTAACAAAATATTTATATTAAAACATGTACATTACCTGAAGGAACAAGATTCAATATTAGAAAACAATATTTGAGAGTGCTAGACAGAAAAACATACTATAAATAAAAGTACTGTATTTAAAGTGGAATGGCAAGACTTTTTCAGTTAGTGCCCAGCTACTGCACAGATACAGCAAGGATACAGTATGCAATGTTGAGGTAGATAACAGAATACTACTTTTGCTAAATTATCAACAGAGTAACAACTCAGACAGCAACTTTGCATATTAAGTTATTTTCAGCATGACCAAGAGTGAGAACGCTGGCCTCTCTTGTTATTTTGATAGCAGGATCTGAATGACTAGTTTTCATTCTGAATGTTTGAATTCATGTTGTTAGCTTTGAAAAGACACATTTCAGTATCAACATAGAACTAACAGACTGATCATCAAGGCAAGTGTTACTACATCACAGTCTTAGCTACTCTGCAAATTCACAATTGCAGTCAGTCCAAGAGACCAGTCAAAAATGTTAGTATGGGAGTTTGTTTCTCTTAAAATAACACATTGCATTGAGTTTTAAATGCAAGCTACATTACATCTACAGATTTAACTTAAAACAAAGAGGTGCTAATTGCCCTCTCAGCTTAGTGATCATGTGGCCATTAAAAATGAAAAACATCACTGTAAAATTTCTTTAATCTTGAGGTGTTTGATCAGTTAAATAAAGTTTACCTTTATAAGTCATTTAATAATTAAAAAAAAAGAATTACATTTGGTTTAAAGTAGGACTGAGCTTGTACAGTTGCAACATCCTTTTATATTGGGAAAAACATTCAGAGAAGTTATTACACGCCTCTTGAATCTGTGCTTCCTGGTCAAGAGGTAGGATCACAATCATTGTACCACAAGAGCCGTAAATTGAAGGCGAACAATCAAGGATCATCCAGGACTGTTCGCCTTCAGTTTATGACTATTGTGACACAAGACTATTTAAATATGTCAGACCAGATCCAAAAACAAAAGGCTTGCCTTGAGGGGAGAGATTGAACAGATTTGGCCTATAATTGGTAGGCTTTAAAAGAATGAGAGAAGATAATAGGCAATAGGTGCAGGAGTAGGCCATTCTGCCCTTCGAACCAGCACCACCATTTATTATGATCATGGCTGATCATCCTCAATCAGTATCCTGTTTCTGCCTTATACCCATAACCCTTAGTCCACTTTCCTCAAGAGCTCTATCCAACTAGTTCTAGTTCCAGATCTAGTTGACGTATAAAAGATGCTAAAGGGGATTGACAAAGGAGATGGAGAGCGAATGATTCGCCTATATGGCAATCAGGAATGAGAAATCACAAGCTAAAAAGGGTGGCAGATATAAAACAGCATTGAAAAGGAATTACTTCTCTGAAAAGGTTGTGAATCTGTGGCATTGTCTTCCTTAGAGTTCAGTGGATGCTGGAACACTGAAAAAATTTAAGGCCGAGATAGATTTTTAAAATTAGTAATGGGTTAAAAAGGATTATGATTAGCATGTAGGGAAGTGGAGTTGAGACCAATATAAGGTTGACCATGATTGTAATGAATAGCGCAGCAAGCTCAAGGGGCTGAACTGCCTTCTCCTGCTCCTCGTTCTTATGAGAATCGCACACTCTCAATGTGCAATATGACCTGCAAAATTCTGTAGTTTGGAACTTACCCACAGTTTTCTGAAGTCGGAGGGAATGCACATTGTAAAAGTACCAACAGCCAACACTTAAAAGCCACCAGCAATAACATAAACACATATGTAGTGATTCTGTTTTGCCAGTAGACCTTCTGTGATGCTGTATAAAACAAAATCATATTAATAAAAAGATAGAAAACACATACAATGGACCTCTATAGATTTAAAAGACTAGCTATCTTACAGATGCTATTATAGAAGGTACTCTTTCCTCACTTCAGTGTGTGTGATCTTGCTTCGCCCAAAGATACCCAAAATACTGACACCAAAATTACAAATTAACCTCAAGACTTCACAATAATGATCAAAATCTTTCTATCAATAATTTTCAAATTTCTGAATTTTGGAATACAGTTCCGAGGGCCACAATGTTTTGTTGTGTACATTGCATGTGATCTTTCTTCATGTGACCACAGACAAACATCAAGAACCTTGATGCTGGGGTCAGAAATGGGTTAATCCAGCTGATCCAAATTTTTAAACCCTTGTTTTTTAGTTCCAACAGAAGTCACTTGAACGTGGAAATAATGGTCACTTTCACCCGACCAACACTGGGGAGTGACACGAACAGCATGTCCTCATCATTAGAGACTGATTTTATAAAGTGCTTGATTCAATCAACTTCATTAAGTGAAAAAAGTAACTTTTTTATTTTATTTCCACAACACCAGGTTATAGTCCAACAGGTTTATTTGGAAGCACTAGCTTTTGGAGCATTGCTCCTTCACCTGATGAAGGAGCAGCGCTCTGAAAGCTAGTGCTTCCAAATAAACCTGTTGGACTGTAACCTGGTGTTGTGTGATTTTTAACTTTGTACACAGCAGTCCAACATAAGCATCTCCAAATCATATTTTATCCACCCCATCAATTCCATTAGTTAAAAAATTAAACTAGATGTTGATACGGAAAACTTTAAATGATCCAAAATTATAGAACGATCTCACTTCAACCTCTAACTTGAACATGATACCTTAGCATTGAACAAAGAAGTCTACCAATCTAAATGTTTTTTGACACTGATTCAATATTTACTAATAGCGTTTACAACATACTGTTGCATTATGACTCAACTGCTGAGAATAAAAATCTTATCAACTCAAATAGGACACAAGTAAAAATGACAGTTTATTGCGATAGTGAGAACTTTAAATGGTTACATTTTGAAGTTGCATTGGTCACCAATATTAAACTGAACTTGCGCAAAACTGGTTTCAAGTGTTTGTTTTTAAAACACAACAAAATGGATAGCATTCTAATGGTTTGGTGTTGGGAGTGTCTGAGATATTGCCATTTAGTTTCCACGATTGAGCCCACAAAAAAAAAAAGAAACAATCCATTTCTTCTATTGGCGTGATTGTTCATATCAGTTTCTTTTCCTGTGTTGAAAAAAGAAAGTTAACTCTTCATTGGTCTGCATTAGCGGCAGCAGTGTTTTTCGCTCTTCCAGACCAGCAAACTGAAAACAATGCATCCAATAAATATGACAGCAACTTTAATGTCAACTGAATAAACTTTGCTGTTAGCTGGCTTAAGTGTGAAGCAGTAAGCTGACTAAGTATCATGGTCTTAAAAGCCATGTAACAAATCAGATGAGAATTCTGGGTAATCTAGGATGGAAAAGCTTTGTGGCTGTAAGTGCGACTCCATTTTTGAAGTATGTTCGGTGTTGGAGGTGATTTCCTGAAATTCCAGGAGCAGCAATGACTGTTATATATGCTGTTGCACTGTTTTGAAACTTTAGGGAAAATAGATCAAAACAGCGGCATGTTTAAAAAAAAGAGAAAGTTAGATAAAGACAGTGACCATGTGGCATGGCGGGGGGGGGGGGGGGTGTTGGGGAGAGGAAGAGAGAGAGAGAAAATCTACACTGCTAATTGGCACAGTAGTAATTCTGCACAGTTACTGCCTTTGCTGTTTGAATTCATGTATCTCTGGATATCAGGTGTGTCTAGGAAAAATTAACAAACAGCGAAATTCATAGCTAACCTTGGAGGAGCCTGTATGGGAGAGTTCACAGTACAGGAACAGATATGTGCATAGTTTTTATGTGTAACCTAACGTTGCGAGTAGAGGGGTTCATTCTTGATTACATGTTTATTGAGATCGGTCTCTTGATTAAATTTTGAAACTATAAGCCATAAGTACTAAGTTAGTTGGAGCACTTTTTTTAAAAGAGCATAAGATGGTGCTATTTTCTGGGTACATAGATTATGAAGGAGCAAAGGTGGTCTTTAGTAGAGTAATGTGCTCCTCCTGTCGAATGTGGGAGTTCAGAGAGAGTTTCCATGTTAATCCACGATGATTATGTCTGCAGAAAGTGTCTTTGGTTGCGAATCCTATCACATCGCATGGAACAGTTGGAGCAGCACTTACAGGCAATGAGGAATTTACAAAGTTAGGGGGTGTGATGGAAGGCAATTCTAGGAAGGAAAGAAACTGCAGATACAATCAGGTAAATGGGTTAACTCCAGAAAAGGTAGGAGGGGTAGGCTGGTAGCCACAGGAGACTCCTGTGGCTATCTCCATCTCAAACAAGTATGCTATTTTGCAAAATGTAGGGAATGATGCACTCTCAGGAGAATATAGCACTAAGAGCCAAGTTTCTGGTACCGAGAATGGCTCAAATCCAAGAAGGGGTACACTGGGTTCCAAACGATCAATTGTGATAGGGGGCTCTCTAGTCAGAGGAACAGACAGAACGTTCTGTGGCCAGCAGCGAAAAATCATAATGGTATGTTGCCTCCCTGGTGCCAGGATCAAGGATATTTCGGAGAGGGTGCAGAATATTCTCAAAAGGGGAGAGCAGGAGGTTGCTGTACACATTGCAATTAATAACATAAGGGAAAAGGATGAGATTCTGAAGTAAGAATATGAAAAGGACGTCCTTGAGGGTAGTATTATCTGGACTATGAACTAGTGAGGGTAAGAATAGAAGGATAGAGCTGATGAATATGCGGCTGAGGAGCTGGTGTATGGGAGAATGACTCACATTTTTGGATCACTGGAATCTCTTCTGGGATAGAAGTGACCTGTACAAGAACAATGAATTGCACCTGAATTGGTAAAGACTAATATACCAGCAGGGAGTGTTTCTCGAACTGCTCGGAAGGATTTAATCTAGCAAGGTTGGGGGAAAACCCAGGGAAATAGTGAGGAAAGAGATCAATCTAAGACAGATATAGTTGGGAAAAGGAGGAAGTCGAATAGTCAGGGCAGGAACAAAGCAGACAACAAGTTAGTACTTATAAATCAAACTGCATTTTAATGCCAGAAGCTTAACATGGAAGGCAGATGATCTCAGGACATGGTTAGGAACATGGGACTGGGATATCATAGCAAATGCAGAGATGTGGCTCAAGGACCGACAGCTAATATTCCGGGATACAAATGCTATAGGAAGGATAAAAAGGGAGGCAGGAGAGGATGGGGAATGGCGTTTTTGATAAGGATAGAATTATTACTGTACTTAAGGAGGATGTTCCCAGGAATACATCCAGGGAAGTTATTTGGGTGAAACTGAGGAATAAGAAAGGGATTGCATTACAGACCCCCGAAAAGTGGGAAGTTGAAACAAACTTGTAAGGAGATTTCAGTTATCTGTAAGAATAATATGATGGTTATGGCAGGGGATTTTAACTTTCCAAACATAGACTGGGACTGCCATAGTGCTAAGGGTTTAAATGGAGAGGAATTTGTTAAGTGTGTACAAGAAAATTTTCTGATTCAGTCTGTGGATATACCTACTAGAGAAGGTACAAAACATGACCTACTTTTGGGAAATAAGGCAGGGTAGGTGACTGAAGTATCAGTGGGGGAGAACTTTGGGGGCAGCGACCATAATTCTATTAGATTTAAAATAGTGATGGAAAAAGATAGAACAGATCTCAAAGTTGAAGCTCTAATTTGGAGTAAGACAATTTTGATAGTATTAGGAAAGAACTTTCAAAAGTTGACTGGGGGCAGACATTTGCAGGTAAAGGGATGGCTGGAAAATGGGCAGCCTTCAAAAATGAGACAATGAGAGTCCAGAAATAGTATATTCCTGTTAGGGTGAAAGGAAATGATGGTAGGTGTAGGGAATGCTGGTTGACTAAAGAAGTTGAGGTTTGATAAAGAAAAAGAAAGAAACATATCTCAGGTATAGACAGCAGGGATCGAGTGAATTCTTAGAGTATAAAGGCAGCAATGGGAAATCAGGAGGGCAAAAAGGGGACATGAGATAGTTTTAGCAAATAGGGTTAAGGAGAATCCAAAGGATTTTATAAATACATTAAGGACAAAAGGTTAACCAGAGAGAGAATACTGCTCCTCAAAGATCAGCAGGGCAGCCTATGTGTTGCAGGAGATGGGGGAAGATAATAAATGAGTATTTTGCATCAGTGTTTACTGTGGAGAAGGGCATGGAAGATATAAAAAGTCTGGAAATAGATGGTGACATGTTGAAAAATGTCCATATTACAGAGGAGGTAGTGCTGGATGGCTTGAAACGCATAAAAGTGAAAAAGTCCTGAGGACCTAATGAGATGTACTCTCAAACTCTGTGGGAAGCTAGGGAAGTGATTGCTGGGCCCCTTGCTGAGATATTTGCATCATTGATAGTCACAGGTGAGGTGCCAGAAGACTGGAACTTGGCTAACTTGGTGCCACTATTTAAGAAGGTAAGAAAAAGCCAGGGAACTATAGACTGGTGAGCCTGACATTGGTGGTGGACAAATTATTGAAGGGAATCCTGAGGGATAGGATTTACATGCATTTGGAAAGGTAAAGAATGATTAGGGATAGTCAGCATGACTTTGTTCGTGGGAAATCATGTCTCACAAACTTGATTCAGTTTTTTGAAAAAGTAACAAAGAGGATTGATAAGGACAGAGCAGTGGATGAAATTCATATAGATCACAGTGAGACGTTGACAAGGTTCCTCATGCAAGACTGGTTAGCAAGGTTAGATCTCATGGAATACAGGGAGAACTAGCCATTGGGATACAGGACTGGCTCAAAAGATAGAAGAGGATGGTGTGGAGGGCTGTTTTTCAGAATGAAGGCCTGTGGCCAGTGGTGTGTCACAAGCATTGGTGCGAGGTCCACTACCTTTCGCCATTTATATAAATGTTTTGAATGCTAGCATAAGGGGAATAGTTGGTACCTTTGCAGATGACCCCAAACTTGGAGATGTAGTCGACAGCAAAGATTACCTCAGAGTACAACGTGATCTAGATCAGATGGGCCAATGGGCTGAGGAGTGGCAAATGAACTTTAATTTAGATAAATGTGAGGTGCTGCATTTTGGAAAAGCAAATTAAATCAGGACTTATACACTTAATGGTAAGGTCCTGGGGAATTTTGCTGAACAAAGAGACCTTGGAGTGCAGGTTCATAATTCCTTGAAAGTGGAGCTGCAAGTGAATAGGATAGTGAAGAAGGTGTTTGGTATGTTGTCCTTTTATGGTCAGAGCATGGAGTATAGGAGTTGGGAGGTCATGTTGCAGCTGTACAGGACATTGGTTAGGTCACTTTTGGAACATTGCATGCATTTTTGGTCTATGTCCTATTGGAAGGATGTTGTGAAACTTGAAAGGGCTCAGAAATGAGTTACAAGGATGTTGTAGAGTTTGAGGATTTGAGCTATAGGGAGAGGTTGAATAGGCTGGAGCTGTTTTCCCTGGAGTGTCGGAGACTGAAGGGTGACCTTATAGAAGTTTGTAAAATCATGAGGGGCATGGATAGGATAAATAGGTACGGTCTTTTCCATGGCTTGGGGAAGTCCAAGACTAGAGGGCATGGTTTTAGGGTGAGAGGGGAAAAAGTTAAAAGGGACCTAAGGGCAACATTTTCCTGCAAAGGGTAGTATGTGTATGAAATGAGCTGCCAGAAGAAGTGGTGGAGTCTGATACAATAATAACATTTAAAAGGCATCTGGACGGGTGTATGAATATGAAAGCTTGAGAGGGATATAGACCAAGTGCTGGCAAATGGGACTAGATTAAATTAGGATATCTGGTCAGCATGGACAAGTTGGGTCGAAGAGTCTGTTTCTGTATTGTAAATTTGTGATTCTATGAGGTATGATGCTGCAGCTTAGACCATGAGAAAGAACATAATATCAGTTTAGTAAAGGCAAAAGAAAATAGGGGAACTCAAGTCAACCAAAATGGAAAAAGAAAAGAGCAACCAGTCAATTGCAAGTGCATAACATTCTTAGCCTGATTTATTTCATATGTCAATAGGAAAAACTGCGCAGTGTTGATAATGCTCACAAACCCTGAGGTTTGGTAAGATTTTAATTCTAACTCTGATTTTGATGGGGGAGATATTAGTATATTGGTAATGTCACTAGACTGGTAATCCAGAACACCAGGCTAGAGTTCTGGGAACATGACAGATGTTGAAATATGAATTTAATAAGTAAAACCTTAATTTAAGCAAAAACTAGCTTAATGCTGAGAACAACAATATTCAATTGACCACTGTCAATTGTTGTAAACAACTACCTGGTACTCAACACCCTTTAAGGAAAGCCAGCAACCTCACTTGACCAATTGTTGGGATGTTCTGTTGGTGAACATCTTCAGTTCACTGATGACCTTCCTTCCATCAAAAAGTCAGGAATGAGATGCTTGTTCGTTTCACAATATTCAGTATCATTTGCAACAGTTCACATATTGAAGCATTACAGGACCATATGCAGCAGGAGCTGAAAAATATCTGAACTTGCCTGTTAAGTGGCAAAGAAAATCTGCCACACAAATGTCTGGCATTGACCCTCTGAAACAGGAGAATCTAGCCATTACCTGTGGAAATATTCAGTAGTCATGGGTTTAGAAGGATTCTTGCCTAAGGATCTATGGCGAATCTCTGCAGTGCATCTTCTAAATAGGTCATATCTCCACCAGTTTTGCATCATATTCTTTATTTTTCATGTTACTTATTATTGTTCTTCCTATAAAACTGTAATTAAGCTATATATAAGCCAGCAATGACTCACACAACAGTTGTCATAGTATAAGTCAACATTTTTCAGAAATGAATGACGAACAGAAAATAATGCGGTATAACTATTGACATTATGCAAGCACTTTCTTCCCCCCTCAAAGTTTTTTTAAAAAACATCTGTTGCATAGATTTACTTTTATCAGCTTAAAACTAAGCGTCATAGAGCCAAACAGCATGAAAACAGACCCTTCAATTCCAACAGGTCCATAATTCCAAACTAAACTAGTCCCACCTGCCTGAGTTTGGTCCGCATCCTTCCAAACATTTCTTATTCATGCATTTATCTAAACGTCTTTTAAACATTATAATGACACCTGCATCCACCACTTCTTCTGGAAGTTCAATCCACACACTAACCACTCTGTGTCTTTTATAAATATTTCTCCTCTCACCTTAAAAATACGCCCCTTGTCTTGAAATCCCCCATCCTAGAGAAAAGACACCTTCACCTTAGCTGTAGCCCTCATGATTTTATAAACCTCTATAAAAGGTCACCCCTCAACATCCTAGCTCCAGTCTATCCAACCGCTTCCCATAACTCAAACTCTCCATTCCCAGCAACATCCTGGTACATCTCTGCTGAACCTTCTCCATCCTTCCTATAATAGGGCCACCAGAAATGGACACAGTACTCCAGAAGGGGCCTCACCAACGTCCTATATAACCTCAACATAACTTAAGATAATCTTACTTTTGAAATCTCCAAATATTTTCCTGTTGTCACATCATAAAGTCTGACAAAGTTGCTGTACCATAACTTTCCTGAACCCCTGACATTTGAAAGGAAACAGCTTTACTCAAATCCTGCTCATTTCAAAACATTTTCAATTGGTTCTTTGCAAAAGTTCCTGAATCAGCTGTTGTGAACAAGTAAATATTCATAGTCACTCTAATAATATTTAAGTGTCTCTACATTCTTCCACATTTGCAGCAATCACAACATCTTCTTCTCTGTCTTTTACATCAACTCACCACATTCTTGAAAATGGTCTTGAAAACACATTAAATAAACAAACATTTATAACTATCTGCACAGCCCAGATTTTCAGTTTTGTCCTCTAAATTTTCCTCCTGCTTCTCCAAATAGGACATAGTGATTCTGTCCTTTGAGACGTAGGTTAGGTTCTTTTCCCGAGGTTTCACACACAAGATACAATTTGCACACACCAACTTCTGCAAGCAGTTAAAGATTATTAAAGCTTGTACAAGCTAGGTGACCCCCTTTGACCCATCTCACAGGCATGTGAAATTGAGTCAAAAGAGACCCTGAACAAAGAAAACACATCCGCTTTATACAGATCAGTTGGTAATGCTTACAGATACACTGACCGATCACCCCCCCCAACAACCACGTTACCCCAGGTACAATAGTACGATGAGGTCATCCTTGGAGATAATGCAAATGCGCTAATCTTGGGGAATTGTTATGCAAACAATTTTCTGATTCAGTGCTTCCCCAAGACAATGTAGTGTGATATGCTTCAGTTTCAGGGGATGATCACGCGAATGAATTTGATTGGCTGGGGATGGCTATGAAAACATTTCTGAATGGAAGGGAGTGAATGACAGAGTTTAACTTGACAATAAGAGAGTAGTAGCAAATGATTGTCTAAATGACGTGGGAGTCATCCACATTCCTGCATGAATGTTGTCCCACCCACTTCCAGTATGTTCAGTTTCTGGAGAAGGACAATGCAGTTTAACTCTTTAATATTACATTAATATCCAGGAAGATCATCCAATTTAATCTTTTAACATTACAACTAAGCGACAAATCTACATTTTAAATTTCAACAAGGTAAGACTGTGGTTGCTACTTGTAGGAGATAATCATATTGCCCATTGTGCCTAATTTCCAGAATGGAGACAAACACATATTGATCGAGGGTATAAATCTTGCCTGGTTTGCCACCTGAACCTATATTGTTCCCTAGTCAGTGGCAGAGAGATATACAGAGGTCATTAATTCTCCTTCTGCTGACTAAAGGATCAGGCATTAAAGCTGGAACTTCCCTGGTCTGCATCTGTGACTGCTTTATTAGATATGGAAACCATCAAGCAGGAATCATTTACCAGTCGACTTTATCTTGCCAACATTCACCTACTAATTCTACACTAATTTTATATCATTATATCAAGGGCTGCTGACTCAGAACCAAGGACCGGGTTCAATTCCAGCCTCGGGCAACTGTCTGTGGAGTTTGCACATTCTCCCAGCGTATGTGTTTTTTTGCCTCCAGGTGCTCAGATTTCCTCCCACAATCCAAAAAAATGCACATGTTAGATGAATCGGCCATGCTAAATTACCCATAGTGTTCAGGGATGTGTAGGTTAGGTGCATTAGTCAGGGTAAATATAGGGGAATGGGTCTGAGTAGGTTACTGTTCAGAGGGTCAGTGTGGACTTGTTGGGCCAAAAGACCTGTTTCTGCACTGTCGGGATCCTATGATTTTATATTTGGATTCTATGATTCATTTCAGAGGTCAAATGTTACACCCATGCAGTAAACCATTTAGGAAAGCATAGTAATATTAAAGTACTATTAGGAAGTTCAGATTGGGATTTTTTTTCCGCATCTTGGACATAGCAATTTCAGATTTATTGTAAATGTTCAAATTGCTAATACAATGCAGTGTCTGCTGGCCACACAAAAATATACAATTAATTGTTCTCATACTCAATTCTTTGCCATCAGTTCCAAACACTGCTGTTCTGTTCCAGTTATAAATTTGCATAAGCAAATCATTTGGACAGTCTCAAATGGCAGCACCAGAAAACCCAGTGTTAAGCTTCATGGACACGGAGTTCATTCACATTTCATTTTGCCTTCTTCCACTACTTATGTCATTAATTTCCAAATGAACTTTTCTCTCCTTCCATCTCTGGGTCTCCTATTGCCATTTGCAGTCCAATTGTTCTATAGCATTAAACAAGGAAATAGTTCTGCTGGCATACAGTTTTGGATGGACATATTTGCATTGTAATCAGCTCAGAGATGATTCACTATCGATTTTAGGAATGAAATTTCTTATTAAGGAAAGATTTAACAGGTTCAGCCTATATCAATTCAAGTTCAGGAGGATGAGAGATGGTCTTATTGAAACATACTATATTGGGGTGGCATAGTGGCTAGAACTGCTGCCTAACAGCACCAGGGACACGGGTTCAATTCCGCCCTCGGCCGACAGTCTGTCTGGACTTTGCACATACTCCCCTTGTCTGCATGGGTTTCCTCCATGTGCTCCAGTTTCCTCCCACAATCCAAAGAGGTGCAGGGTCGGTGAATTGGCCATGCTAAATTGCCCATTGCGTCCAGATATGTGTAGATGAGGTGCATTAGTCAGGGGAAATGTAAAGTAGTAGGGGGAATGGGTGGGTTACTCTTCGGAGGGTCATTTTGGACTTGTTGGGCCAAATGGCCTGTTCCCATACTAAAGGGATTCATGAGCTATGACTTTAAAGGTGGCTTGATGGTTGATGCAAAGAGAATGTCTCGTGTAAGAAAAAAATAGAACCGGGGTGCAATTTAAATGTGAAGGGCCTCCTGTTTAAAAAGAAGACAAGGAACAATATTTTTCTCTGACAGGCTCTTCAACAGAGAACTGTGGAAGCTAGGTCACAGAATATAGCCAAGGCAGACTTGGATTACTAATAGACAAGGAGTTTCAAAGGAGCAGCCGGCAGTAACATGGAGTTATGGTTATCATGGTCTTATTAAATGGACCAAAAGCTTACTCCACTTTCTATTGCTTATGATTAAAGCCTGAAGATTACTCTCAGTCTCATCATGAGATAACAAAAAACAGTCAATTTACAGCAAGATGCAAGTGTTTTTACAAATACTATATCAAGATTAGAAACAGTGTGTAAAGATGAGCCTCAAATTAGTTCATGTAATTTACCTACGTCTCGATGCAGAAAATTTGTACTCAGCCAAACCAAACATGAAACTGAATTTGTTATAGGTTGAGAAAAATCATTCAAGAATTCTCACCCTGGTTCATGGCCAATCGATTGGATGCATACACTGGAATGTTAGTCTGAGGTTCCCTCAAGGAGTCAAATAACCCAAAAATATTCATCATACATGAATAACTGGGTGAATCAACTGGTTGACAGAATTGGAGATGACCCAACTCTTATGTTGTTGTATTCTTTTTAGAAAATCATCAACTGCAGGAGAAAACTTGTAGGAGAAAAATGATATTTCTAGGATGTGTGTACTGTAGTTCCATCACTAAACTTATGAATCTTACTTCAAATGTGAAAAAACAATACAATAATAAATTGTATTCCAAGAATAGTTTTAACTGTTTAAAACAAATGTATTTTTATATTTCAACTTATTATATCATGCTTCTATCACAGGAGGGACTTGAACCTGGATCATTTGGTGCTGAGGTGGAAGACTATCACTGTTCTACAAGATCATACTTGGATGAGGTATTGGTGACTAAAGATACTGAATGATGGTGGGAGCAATGAGCTAATTATCTCAGCATTAAAAACACACCGAATTAAACAGGTTTTCCCAAGGACACACTGTTCCTGATCATGCTAAAAAGAATCACAGTCATTGAGGACAGAAACAAACCCTTTTAGTCCAACCAGTCAATGCCGCCCATCATCCCAAACTAAATTAGTCCTACCTGCCTGCTCCTGGCCCAGGTCCTTCCAAATCTTTCCTAATCATGTATCAATCCAAATGTCTGATAGCTGATTTTTAGTCTGTTTTGTTAATCACCTCTGCATCTTTAGCCATAAGGTTCTTGCTCAACATGCAAGGTCACCGGTTCAAGTATCAATATCGAGTCTTGAATACATAATCAATCAATGCCAACACTTAATTTCTACAATATTGGGGAGAAAGAAACTAAAACTTGAATTTTTTTGGGTCTTTCATGACCTCAGTCATGGTGAGGACATTCTGGGCAACCTAAAGTGCTCTACAACTAAGGAAGTAATGCATAGTGACTGTTATACAGGGATCATTTGGCCATCAATTTGAGCACAGTAATATCCCAGAAAGTCAAAATTCACCACTTAATTTAGTGATGTTGGTTTATGGTCAACTATTGCCTAGAAACAGAAAAATACACATTTTCTTCTATTTTGAAGAACATCCTTCTGGATGGCTGTCTTTTCTACTCCTGTGTCTGGTTCTGTGTGTCATGGAACACCTGCTGGGCAACAGCTCGATTTTCTTTCTCTTCCTTCTACTCTCATTTTCCAAAGCGCTGAATGATTCACATCAAAATTTTTCTCAAAGCCTCATTTAAATGCCTGTGAACAAATTTAGAGATAGCATGGCACCACACTCGGAACTGAAACATGAAACTAAAACTACGTCCCCCCTTCCACACACACACACAAACAAACAAAATACAAATCAAACTTAAAGTTATGCATCATTCTGTCCACTTTAGAACCTATATTTCCAAATAATAACATTATGAACCTTCTTCACTGATGACATATTGACGGTGTAATAATCCCTCACCAAGGCACTGAAATTTAAACCCAGATCATTTGTAGCAATTTTAAAGAGTAGGGTTTAACACAAGATTTGGCTTAAAGCCAAAAAGTGCTACAAGTGGGCCAGGTGAAGCCAACATATTGTTCTTCATCTTAAATCTCAAAGAGAGATACATTTTATTTAAAAAAAATGGAATATGGATCTAAAGTTTTGCCTTAAATTTTACTTGATTTAAATTCAAATAAGCCATAGAGCAGCTCATTTAAGGATGTTATTGTGCAAAGTGGATGCTTTGTAATACAGGCAAAACTACAGATAAAGAACCCCATTTTCTCTTTTGTTAGACTAATCCACATATTGCTCATCTAATTACATAGGCTCAATATTCTAGATTATTCAATTAACTTTCAGTACATAGCATAAACTTGTTTTCAAACAGAGTGAAAAAATCATTAAAACAATGTATCACACACAAAGAGACCACAGCCAAAAGTACAAATGCTAAATTGAGTGCAGGTGCATAGTTCCTTGAAAGTGGAGTCACAGGGAGATAGGATAATGAAGGAGGTGTTTGGTATGCTTTCTTTTATTCGTTACAGCATCTGAGTTGGGAGGTTATGTTGCAGTTGTACAGGACATTGGTTAGGCCACTGTTGGAATATTGCATGCATTTTTGGTCTCTCTCTTATTGGAAGGATGTTGTGAAACTTAAAGGGTTCAGAAAAGATTTACAAGGATGCTGCCAGGGTTGGAGGATTTGAGCTATAGGGAGAGGCTGAATAGACAGGGGCTGTTTTCCCTGAAATGTCAGAGGCTGAGGGGTTACCTTATAGAAGTTTATAAAATCATGAGGGACATGGATAGGATAAATAGACAAGGTCTTTTCTCTGGGGTGGGACATAGGTTTAGGATGAGGGGCGGAAAAGATTTAAAAGGGACCTAAGAAGTAACTTTTTCACGCAAATGGTGTAGCTTGTATGGAATGAGCTGCCAGAGAAAGTGGTGGAGGCTGGTATAATGACAACTTTTAAAAGGCATTTGGATGGGTATATGAATAAGAAAAGTTGAGAGATATGGGACAAGTGCTGGCAAATGGGACAACATTAGGATAAGATATCTAGTCAACATGGACAAGTTGGACCTAAGAATTGATTCCGTGCTGTATATCTCGATGACTGTAGTAAACCAGTATGTACTGATGTTCTTTGACTAATCTATCTAATTTAGTTGACAAGATTCCTACTTCTAAATGTCATAGGATTATAGGATCCATTTTTATTGGAATAAAATGTCTCAAGTGTTTCACAGGAGCACTGAAAAACAAAAACATTGAATTACATAAAGAAATATTAGATCAAACGACCAACAGTAAACAATAAAAAGGAGAGCTGGAGAGGTGGAGGGAGGAATTGCAGAGCTTAGATCTGGGCTACTGAAAGCACAACCACTAACAGTAGAGTAATTTAAATGGAGGGTGCATAAGAGACCAGAACTAGAGGAACACAGCTAACAGTTTCTATTTACTCTTTCATGGGATATGGCTGTCAACCACATTGCTTGAGGAGCAGTCAAATGTGAGAAGATTGGATGAAGATAGCAGATTTCCTACCTTAAAGAACAGTTGTCAACCAAATAAGTTTTTACATGGAGTCATAGACAGGTATAGCACAGAAACAGATCCTTCAGTACAAGTCGTCCACGCTAACCAGATATCTTAAATCAAATTAGCCCCATTTGCCAGCACTTGACCCATATCCCTCTAAACCTTTCCGATTCATATACCATCCAGATGCCTTTTAAATGTTGTCATTGTACCAGTCTCCACCACTTCCTCTGGCAGCTCATTCCATACACACAACAACTTCTATGTGAAAAAGTTGCCCCTTAGGTCCCTTTTATATAGAGGTGTACAGCATGGAAACAGACCCTTCGGACCAACCCGTCCATGCAGACCAGATATCCCAACCCAATCTAGTCCTACCTGCCAGCACCTGGCCCATATTCCTCTAAACACTTCCTATTCATATACCCATCCAAATGCCTCTTAAATGTTGCAATTGTACCAGCCTCCACCACATCCTCTGGCAGCTCATTCCATAGACGTACCACCCTCTGCGTGAAAACGTTGCCCCTTAGGTCTCTTTTATATCTTTCCCCTCTCACTCTAAACCAATGCCCTCTAGTCTTGGATTACCCCCAAGCCAGGGAAAAGACCTTGTCTATTTACTCTATCATGATTTTATAGTGACAGTTCTCATGGTGACCATTATGGGGACCAGCTTTCAATTGCAGATTTTCATCTGCAATTTTCATCTTCAATTGCAGAAATTCCATCACCTACCATGATGGGACTTGAAATCATGCCAGAAGAGCATTAGCTTGGACTACTACTACTTCATCTGTATGCCACGAGATTACCAAGGTGGAAGGGATGTGGACATAGAGGGATTTGAAACCAAGGGTAAGAACTTTCGGGTGAAAGTATCACTTGATCAGAAGCTAACAAGTCAAAAAGCACAAAAGGTAATGTAAGATTGGAACTCACTATGAGTTAAGACAAGTAGCAGTAACTTGGCTGAGCTCAGGATTAGAGAGAGTAGAATTTGGGAGACCAGCCAGGAAGCAAGTCATGTTATCACCAATCACATCACCAGCACCTACAGATATGACTCCCCTGAAAGATATAGAACCTTGCTGTGTGTCAGGAAGAGAGATTTTGCAATATCTTATCATCATACCTGGGTTACAATAGGAGACTGGCACAGTCACCTGACAGGGACATGTTTAATTAAAAAATAAAGTAATACATTAAGTAGAATGATACAGGAAATGCATTAATTTTCAATACAAATTTACTCTCATCCAAAACTTTATTTCCCCTACAAAATAGATGCATTATACTCCAGTTTCCTCACTCACCTCTCAGACATTCAGCAAGACAGCAAAACAAGGATCAACAATCTGAGAAACGAGTAGAAATGGAAAGGAAGTATAGTATTCTATAGACAAATCAGAACACAAGGAAATTCATGGATGCAAGACAGCACAGAAACAGTTAAGACAGAATCTAACAACAGTACTCAATTTATGAAAGGGTTGGAGTGTAACGAGTGAAGGTTATTTTTCAGTTAAACTATCAGTAAAAAGAGTCCAAAAGAAAGGATTAAAAGAAGCATAAAGAAGCAGGAAGAAAATGTAATATTATTTAGAATAGGGAATCATAAACAGTTATCGAAGCAGAGTCCATGATGTGACACCCAGATTAATGCACAGCAGACATGGGTTCAAATCCTACTGTGGTAGCTGGAGGAATTTCGATTACATTAGATTCCCTAAAGTACGGAATCAGACCCTTTGACCCTCCAAGTCCAAAATGACCCTCCGAAAAGTAGCCCACCTGGACCCATTCCACTACTCTATGTATTCCTGAATAATGCACCTAACACTATGGGCAATTTAGCATGTCCAATTCACCTGACCTGCACATCTTTGGATTTTGGGAGGAAACCGGAGCACCCGGAGGAAACCCATGCAGATACGGGGAGAAAATGCAAACTCCACACAGACGGTCACCCAAGGTGGGAATCAAACACAGGTCCCTGGTGCTATGAGGCAGCAGTGCTAACCACTGGATCACCGTGCCGCCCACCGTGTTCCTTTATAAATTGAGAAATTTATAATACAAATCTAGTCTCAATAAGGGTGACCATGAAACTAACATCCATTGTGGTGAAAACTCATCTGATTCACTGTCACAGAAACATAGAAAATAGGAGGAGTATGCCATTCACACCTTTGTGCCTGCTCTGCCACTCAGTATGATCATGGCTGACCATCCAACTCTGCACCCTATTCCCACTTTCTCTCCATGATGTTCTTGAGTGAAGAAATCTGCCATCCTTACCTAAGCATGGTCTTCATGTGACTCCACAGCAATACAAATGACTTAACTCCCTCTGAAATGGCCCCGGGAGGGAGTCAATTCAAAGACAATTAGGGATAGGGATCAAATGCGAACCTTGCTAGTAATGCGCAATTTTCATGAAAGAGTAAATAAAACATACTGCAACAAATAGAAAATTGAAGTTTAAAAAAACTTACATAAATATATCACGTGGATCACTTCACTGAGAAAATTAGCAGCAGAATGAGGGGCCAAATTCCTCCATCTGAGCTGAAGTTTCTATCATTCCGTGACATACACAAGTAAGCAGCACTGCGGTTCAGCTGATTGTAAATTAATTTGATCTGACTCATGCACTATGACATTCCAATGGATACACCAGAGTAAGTACATTTCACTGAGCTATTATTTTTAGCAAACCACCCTCCTACAATCTGCACAGCCAACTGGTCAAGTGCTCCAGCGGTAAGGATATATTGGCAGCGAAATGCAAGGAAGAATTGTTAATCAATGCCACAAGTTTGAATTTCATGCTGCCATCCAACTGCTGGATTGTGACAGAATAAATTACTTAAACTAAATCTTGTGGTTTACCACATCAAATAGACCTGTTTTTTAAATGCAAGACAAATACAAACCAACTAGGAAAAGATTTTAAAAGAGAAATAACCAAACATTTCAAGTAGCAGCTTAGGTTATAATAGTTCTTATATTTCAAGTCAGAAGATTCAATCTCACCTCACAACTCGATTACACATTTAAGCTGGACCAGAGTAACAACTGCATTGACATAGTAATGTTATTTGAAAGGAAGAGATTTAATACAGCGCTTCTGTCCAGTTGTTCTTATCGACCACCACTCAAACTGACTCACTTGTCATTCAGCTGACATGTTGCTTGCCAGACCTTGCTGTGCATTGATACAAACTATGTAATATCAAGGACGTATTTCAAAACTGACTAATTTAGCCTTGATAATGCACTACATAAATGCATTCTTAGAAGACTAGACATATCAATTCCAACCTCACCAAACCATCCAACATTACACCCATTGATGTCCAGTTATCAGGACATCACTTTTACCTACTTTCCAAGAAATGACTTCAATCCTGCTACATAGCTGTTCCAACCTACATACTGCAAAGACGAGTACTGAAATTTGTCAGCCTCCATGTGGATGTGTTAATTATGCACACATCTGAGCATCAGAAAGGCTTTTATGCAGATTTATCAGTTTTCTTCCACTGTTCACCACCACCTATCTTTTTCCATAATGTACAAGCATTGCTGGAGTATAAGGTCACATTATTCTCCAGGACTTTGTCAAAATGGTGACTTTTTTTTACACTTTAACTAAGGTATTGAATACTATTTATGCCATAGGTAAAAGCTACATAAGCAGTGAATTAATTTAAAGACATATTTTGGAACAATTTGAAGGAATTTGCGAGTACTAAAATACATTTTGGTGCAAGTTTTTTTTTATTTTCAAAATATACCTAATTTGTTAAAAAAATCTTTCTATACATACATAGTTGCTAAAGTGGTTCAGTTCTGTACAGTCCTTGCATGTGGAGAACAAACAAACACAGCATTTCATATTTATAACAAGACTACATTTACGTACATTCGAGGCACCAGGAGGATCCAACAACTGAACAGACTGCCATTGTACTTTGGCTTAGGCAGTGGTCTTTCTCCACTGCGTCTTGGCAGCAGTTGCCCCAAGCTTTAGTGTGGCCTTTAGCACGTAGTCCTGGACCTTAGAATGTGCCAGTCTGCAACACTTAGTCGAGGTCAGCTCCTTGTTCTGGAAGGCCAACAAATTTCAGGCAGACTAATGAGCGTCTTTCACCAGTCAGTGGTCTTCCAGATGCAGTCAATGTTTGTCTCAGCGTGCGCCAGATGCAGTCAATGTTTGTCTCAGTGTGCGTCTCAGGGATCAACCCATAGAAAAGAGTCCTGCATCTCAGAGTTGCCTGGAATGAGCGACAAAAATTGACTGCATTTCTCTCCAAACTTCCTTTGCAAAGACACATTCCAGAAGGAGGTGTGTGACAATCTCAATCCCCAGCCCTTGCAGCCATTTTGAGGGTAGCGTGCAGTGGTGCAGGGAGTCCGGGTCTATTTTGAACGGGCAGCAACCTGAGAGGTGTGAAATGGTTTTGAGTGCCGACTCACACCTTCAGCAAGTTTTGATTCTGTTTGGTCTTCCCCTTGAAAGGGTGGATCTTGCCAGTATAGATTACTCCACAGGAGCACGCGTTTATGATCGGTGGGGATTTTAGTTGAATTGCTGGTTCAACCAAGAATTTGAGATTTTATCATCTCTGTAATACTGAATGCCTGCCCCTTGACATTCAAGCCGTCGTCGCTTTTTGAATTCCCACTCTCTCCATCCTGCATACCTGTTGGGTGGTTTCTGTCGCCCGGTGTCAGCCTCCTGAAGTGCTGGTATAATTGCCTGGACAGGAGTCATTGGGTCCATTTTCTCTTTGATGCCGGACAGTAATTCTTTGATTTCTGAGGACTTTGGGTTCTTGCACTCCTGCAATGGTCCCTCAGTTACATTCTCCTCTATATTGAAAGAAGGCCTGTATGATCACATTCTTAGACATCTCTAATGCCTCACGTTTGCGGACCATCATGGATAGAATCTGCACTTCTAGTTTCAACGCGGCCAGACCGCCATTCATGTTGCTGGCATACAAGATTCCATCATGGATATGAGGTGGAAGTGTAGGAATTCTTTCATGGCATTGCATATAATTTGGTCCAGTTTTATAAGTGTGCTCTGAGATGCCTTGGACAGGATCGAGTGAAAATACAATCTGGGGAATAACATGAGTTTTTAGGATTCCTAGGCGTTGCCTCGGTCGGAGAGATGCTGCCTGTATTCCTTTCACCCACATTTTAAGCCTCTCCTTCCATTCTCCTTTTGACACACCTACCCACGGGTCGATACAGGCACCCAAGTATTTCTCAGTATTACCTGGGGGTAAAGAGGATATTAGATTCGCTATGCAGCTTCCAATTAGCAAAGTGATTGTACAGAAAGGTCTTCCTCTTGAGCATAAAGTGTAAGTCTTTTGTCTTTGTGATGTCAATATTGAGGCCTGTTTGGTCACAATATGACTGCAGCAGCTTCAGATTCCTTCCCATAACGAAGTGAGAGTCAGAAGGGCTATGTCATCTGTGAAGGCCAAAATCGAGCAGTTAACTTTTCTGCCATCCAGGGGCATGGTGACCCCTGAGTTGGCCTTCTCCAGACAGCATATCAAAGGATCCAGAACGATGTTAAATAATATGGCTGAGAGTGGGTCACCCTGCTTTACACCCCTCTCTGTGTTTATAGGAGTGGTATTAGTTCAGTTTCCTTCTACCAGGTCTGCAAAGGCTTTTAGGAGATGTTCTCTCTGCAATTTTCAATAGTAATTTGTGCCCAAACGAGTCGAATGCTTTTGCCAGATCAACAAAGACAACCGAGAGGTCCTTGCGGTTATGCTTCGCTCCTTAATTATGTCCTCTAGGATGACAATATTCTCATTGCATCCGCAAGCGGCTGCTAGAAACCCCTTTTGTCTGTTGTTAATTTCAACAGTTTCCCTGAGGCATTTCGTCATTATTTTTGTGAAAAGTCTTAGCAGCATAGGACCAATGGTTATCAGCCGCCAGAGGTCAATGTTTTCAGGTGGTCTTCATTTTCGCACTTATGAATCAAGACCATTCAACTCTTTTTTTAAAAAAATGATTCTGGTATCATGTTTGATTTTAACAATAGGGAGAAGATCAGGGTAGACGAGTTTTCTCCTCTTCATGAATGGATCTTATATCAGCCAGATTCAGGCCATCTGATCCAGCAACACTGTGCTCAGCTATCCCCTTGATGGCTTTCTCGGCCTCTTCTACTTCCATGGGTTTCATCAAGGATCAGTCATCTACGTCCCTGGTATATGGGGCGTATTTGCTGATATTGGATTTATGATTTGGTACCTACAATTTCTCCCAGAAACCTGCCTCCAGTTCCTCTTTTGGGAGAGGACAAGTGGATTAGGTCAGCACCCCCATGATGTCATGAGCTAGTTTGCCATGAGTTGGTTTGCAGTGCTGTTGTATTGCTCTCAACAGAGCTCTACATGTCACCCATCTTTTCTTTGCACCGGGTATTATTGCTGGTCTTTGTGTCTTTTTTTTGTCTGGCCTCCTGGAGGCTATTTCCATTTATTCTGTCCATCCCTACCATTCATTAGTGTCCAGGTTGTTCCTCGTGCTCAAAAGCTCTTCCGTTTGTTTTCGCTGATCATCAATGTCCATATGCTTAGGGGTCAAAGCCGGTGTTCTGCATTCGGCTCTCTGGTGTGGGTTCAGTTTGTCGGAATAATCCCGAAAACTCGCACAAATCTGAGGCAAAGAGTGATCAGCTATACTTGTGTCATTTGGGATTTGGATCTCTGTTCACAGGTTTCTCCATTTGTCAGAGATTTGCTTGGGTGTTTTCTTTTTAAGGATGCTAGCGATCTCTTTATTAATGAATTTGCATCCTGGAAATCTCTTTTCTAATTCCCTCAGGAGTGCAACTTCCTCCAGTGGCGATATGAGATCACTTCTCCCCGGTTTGCCTTTGACCTGGAGTGCTGTTTTGAGGTGATTTTCATTCCATAGAATGGGATGTTGATGCCTCTCATGTTAACAAAGTCCAGCCTGAGTTGTAAACTGTTGGTCACACGCACTGCATGCAAAGTTCCCCGCTGGAGGGGGTTTCTTACTTTTGCACTTGGGTTAATGGCCGGAGATTGCATGGTACTCTCCTGCTTTATCACATCATGAACATTTTGTCCGGATGTTCCTTATTTTATGCACTTTGGTCATGTGAATCTTGTGACCCAACAAACTCACTGTGGGAAAGAGGGCATCACAGTCCACGCAGAACAACTTGTCGATAGGGTAATGGATTATAACCTTTCGGACAGATGTTCTGTCAATATACTGGTTCGATAACAACAACTTCTCAGTTGTCATACCCTCGAACTCTATTTCGGTCTCATTCGCCGAATGCGCTGTGCCCTGCTTTGGTATTTGATAATCCCTGCTGTAGAAGGTTTGGGGAGTGATGCTTATATCATCCAGTGGGTGGGCTGCCCATACGGGTCCTTCTACAACATTATCAGTGTCATCCACTACTGGGCTAGTCAGTTCCTTGGGAAGAATAGCCAAACGCAGCTCCAAGTTGGGCAAGAGGTATCGTCCCAAGATCACTGTCTCGGTTTGACTTGAGACTGATCTTGTTGCCAGCTTTGAAGAGCAGGCGCATTTACAATTTAACAAATTAACACAGCTCGCAGTTGTGGATGAGGCTGTAGGGAGGTTGTTTATCCGCGATGCCTTCCAGCCAGACTGCTCCATTGAACATGGAAAACTTATTCTTTTATTGAGTAATACCGAGGTATCCGGTCTATGCAGACCACGGCCATCTCGTACCTTTTCTCACAGTTGTTTCGTCACTCAGCAGCCAAAGGCTACTGAGCTTACTAACGGGGCCAACAAGGAGGCACGACACAAACTATACACCAAAATACATCAAAACGTCCTAGTTACTCCCGTGCATAAAGGATCTCACAGATAGTGCCCTTCTCACCACCAGCCAAGAAATGTCTTGTGCTTGTTGGAAAGCTCTGGTTCTGTTATAAGTGCTCCATCCTATATTTAAAAAATTAATAAAAATAAGCTAATGCATGGAGAAATGATAACTAATGTATTACAAACCTCATTTTATATTCATTGTAACTGGGAACAAATCAGTAGTCACTTATTCACCATAATATAAGTATTTCCAATTTCTGAGAAAAAGTCTGTCTCAAATCTCAAGTGCATCAACTTTACTCAAATTCTGGGAACCTGACACGGCATATTAATCTGCCAATTTGTATATATGGTAGTAAATCTGCATAGTTATTAGCGCTTCAAAAAGGAAGTAAGATGCCATCAAGACAGTTTGACTGGTGAAGTGAATTTGCCACTGTTGGTGGCAGCACGGTGGCACAGTGGTTAGCACTGCTGCATCACAGCGCCTGAGACCCGGGTTCAATTCCCGACTCAGGCGACTGACTGTGTGGAATTTGCACGTTCCCTCCTGCGTGGGTTTCCTCCGGGTGCTCCGGTTTCCTCCCACAGTCCAAAGATGTGCAGGTCAGGTGAATTGGCCATGCTAAATTGCCCGTAGTGTTAGGTAAGGGGTAAATGTAGGGGTATGGGTGGGTTGCGCTTTGGCGGGTCGGTGTGGACTTGTTGGGCCGAAGGGCCTGTTTCCACACTGTAAGTAATCTAATCTAATCTAATTATAAATAAACATCAGGTAATTAGATTTAGAAAACAAATTCTTGTATTTATTTTCATTGCACCAGTCCTACTCCTCCCACCCCAACAGGCCCGGACTGAGGGGAGTTCAAAGATACAGACAAATCTATGATATCTTGCCCAAGTGGTCGGTGTTCAGGTCTAAGCCAATGCATGTTGTTGAATTCCACTGCAATATGGAAGTACTAGCACTGATCTTGACCTTATTGGTGCTCTCAAACACAATAATCCCACTAGATCGTTACCCTCCCTATCTTAACAAGTCAAAGTTAAAAATTACACAATGCCAGGTTATAGTCCAACAGGTTTAATTGGAAGCACACTAGCTTTCGGAGTGACGCTCCTTCATCAGGTGGTAGTGGAGGGCTCGTTCGTAACACAGAATTTACAGCAAAAATTTGCAGTGTGATATAACTGAAATTATACATTGAAAAACTGATTGTCTGTTAAGCCTTTCATCTATTCAAAGACAAATCTTAACAAGTCAAGGCCAACTTTGGCAAACAAACTGATACTCTGAAAATGTGCAAACTTGAAATTGTCCAAGGATAGCATTTGGGACATTTACTGGTCAGTGTAAAACCATATTTCAAACACTACTACTATTATTGAAAAATAAGCATTCATCAGTGATTATTTGGTTAACACATACTTTCTTCATTGTCCATATCTCCATGTGACCGAGGTATTGGAGGGTAGCCCAACAAGGGTTGGCACCTTCTGCAGAAAAGGGTAGGAAATTGAAAAAAAATACAGAAGGCCCTAAGACATGAAGCGGACTTCAACTATTAGCCTATCGGGTCTGCTCTGCCAATTGATCATGGATGATAGGTTTCTCAACACCATTTTCCTGCCTTCTAATCCTCTTGTTAATCAAAAACATATCTGCCCCTCTCTTAAATACACAACCTTCTGCAGCAGTAAAGTCTACAGCTTCACTGAACTCTTGCTGAAGAAATTTCTCCTCATCTTAGGTGTAAAGCATCAATCCTTCAATCTGACGCTGTGACCTCAGGTCCTAGTCTCTTCTACTAACGGAAACATCTTCTCCATGTCCACTGCATCCAGGTCTCTCAATAGTCTGTACATTTCAATTAGCTCCTCTTATCCTTCTAACTCCATTGGAGTACAGACCCAGAGGTCTCAACGACTCCTCTTAGGAGAAGCTCTCGGATCATTACTGTAAATGTCCTCTGTACTTCTTCCAAAACAAGTACATGCTTCAGTAGATATGGGGCCCAAAACTGCTCACAATATTCCAATGCAGTCTGACTGGAGCATTATAGAGCCTCAACAGTACACGCCTGCTCTTGTATTCTGGCCTTCACGAAGTGAATAGTAATATGGCATTTGCCTGCCTAACTGCCAAAATAACTTGCATGTTAACCTTCAGAGAATCTTGAACTAAGATCCTTAAGTCATAGAGTCATAGCAATGTACAGTACTGAAACAAATCATCCATGCTAACCAGATATCCCAGATAAACTTAATCCCATTTGCCAGCATTTGGCTCATATCCCTCTAAGCCTTTCCTATTCATATATCCATCCAAATGTCTTTTCAATGTTTTTATTGTACCAGCGTCCATCATCTCCTCTGGCAGCTCATTCCAGACAAGCACCACCCTTTGCATGAAAACATTGCCTATTAAGTTCCTTTTAAATCTTTCCCCTCTCACCTTAAAACTGTGCTGCTAGTTTTGGACTCCTCTACCCTGGGGAAAAGACTTTGACGATTCACCCTATCCATGTCCTCTATGATTTTATGAACTTCTACAGCGTCACCCTGCAGCCTCTGATGCTCCCAGCTGTTTTGCTGGTTCGGCTTTCCAAAGTCTTTCCCCATTGAAAAACGATGGGGAGGTGCCGGTGTTGTACTGGGGTGGACAAAGTTAAAAATCACACAACACCACGTTATCGTCCAACAGGTTGATTTGGAAACACTAGCTCTCAGAGTGCTGCTCCTTCCTAATAAAGGAGCAAAGGTCTGAAAGCTAGTGCTCCAAATAAACCCATTGGACTATAACCTGGTGTTGCGAGATTTTTAACTTTGCCTAATTAGAGAATTATCTTTGCCTCTATACTTCGTAACAAAATGTATAACCTCACACTTTCCCACATTGTATTTCATTTGTCACTTCTTTGTCCACTCTCCTAGTTTGATCAAGATCTTCTGTAGCTTCCCCACCTCTACACTACCTTACCCTGCACTTATATCTGAATCAGACTAAAAATCAAGGTTCGAGGAGAAAGTGAGGTCTGCAGATGCTGGAGATCAGAGCTAAAAATGTGTTGCTGGAAAAGCGCAGCAGGTCAGGCAGCATCCAAGGGGCAGGAGAATCGACGCTTCGGGCATAAGCCCTTCTTCAGAAATGAGGAAAGTGTGTCCAGCAGGCTAAGATAAAAGGTAGGGAGGGGGGACTTGGGGAAGGGGCGATGGAGATGTGATAGGTGGAAGGAGGTCAAGGTGAGGGTGATAGGCCGGAGTGGGGTGGGGGCGGAGAGGTCAGGAAGAAGATTGCAGGTTAGGAAGGCGGTGCTGAGTTCGAGGGATTCAACTGAGACAAGGTGGGGGGAAGGGAAATGAGGAAACTGGAGAAATCTGAGTTCTTCCCTTGTGGTTGGGGGGATTAAAACAGGATTAAATGTTAAAATATATAACAGAAAGAATACATAAAATAGATATAATACATTAGCTGTAATAATTTTATTCAGACTGATGAACAGACAAACTGGTACTTTATACTCAAGACAAATGTTAAGGCCTCACTGGAACACAGGTCATTATCCATATTTCCTATTGCACTCTTCATAGAAAAGTCCTACACAGAATAAGTCGCCTTTGGACGATTTGCAAAGTCAGTCTACTTGTGTAATTGCACTCAAATGAACAATGCTATCCATAGAGTGTCAACAGACTTCCTCCCACGCTTTGGAATTGTGATGTATTAACTGCATAGTTCCACTGCAAAGATCATTCTGACAGCAAAATTCCTCTGTCTACTGTCTTAATAATCCCTTTACAAATTGGCCCCAAAACTTTTACAAATTTTTGCGAAATGGCACTTGATTGTCTACTTAAAAAACAAATCCATTCTGGAATTCATTCAGTCCTCAGACATCACAGAAAACATGACTGTTTCTAATCAATAATTTATTTCCCCCAGCCCCACTGAAAGCACTGAGCCACAAGACTTTCTCGGTACTCCTCCCAAGTGCCCATTCCTCATGTACGTGTCAGACACTTTCAGCGAGCTATCCAACCATGAAGAACTTGACATTCAATCCAACTTCTCTCATACAAACATTTCCAGCAAATGTTACAGGAGAACCATCAGGAACAAGAATTTTGCCTGCCCTGTTGAAAGGTCACATTGACCTGAAATGTTAACTCTATTCCTCTACATCAATGCCACCTGCCCTGTTGAGTATTTTCAGGAAATGTTGTCTTTAAGGAACTCTAGCTGCTTTGGTTATACCAGAGACAGACCCGTTTGAAAGCTGCATGGCAACAGTCATTCATTAGATCCTTTGTGCTCACTTTTATTGTTGCCTAAAAGTAACAAACACAAGTTTCCAACAGAACAGCTTTGCCAATACACTGCGTGGCAATGATTGGTTCTAATGCAGCAAATAGATTGTTTTGATAATTAGCTAACATTTAAGAAAGTAAATTGATTTCTCAGCATATACAATCTCCATTGATCTCCTGAGCACACCATGTTATGGCACACCATGATTCTTCAACCACCACTATCTTCTAAACCTTTACACAACTGACTATGAGACTATCTTAATTCTATCCTTAACAAGCATCTACTTTGCTATTTTGAGACAAACATTAGGAGTAACAATTCTGAGTTTACGTGTGACAAGATATTAAAATCAATTACGTATTCCAAAATTAAACAAAGAAGGTCTGATGCCAAAGATCTGGAACAAAAACAAATTGCTGGGGAAACTCAGCATCTCTGAAGAAGGATCACGACTCAAAGTGTTAACTCTGCTTTCTCTCTAGAGATGCTGTCAGACCTACTGAGTTTTACTAGCAATTTGTTTTTTTCTTACATAACTTCAAATGCTGCTCAGGTTAAAAAACCGGGAGCCAAACTTCAACTGGACATCAATAACGTCTGCATTTTATTTTCCCTAACAGTCATTTTTTTCTGGGTAAGAGTTAACCGTTAAACTTTGCCAGGCAGCAAAGACACATTGTGAAATTGCACATATAGTATTTTAAGTATAAAATATCAAGATAGCCAGCAAGTAAGCCACTTGAATACTTGTGAGAATGTCAACGCTTCTCTAATACCCTAAAAATTAACGCTGTCAAATACTGCATGACTTTGCGTCCAGAGGAACGCTACTTAAAAAAACCCAAGATTAAAGCGTTTGAAGAGAGAGATGGAATAAACGTGGCAGTTCACTGGCCTGAAATCATTCCCGCATTTTTAAACTAACAAACGGATTCAAGTTGTCGATACTAGTAAATAAACCACACGAACAATCCCACGGGGTCTGTCAGTCCAACACGGATGGATAAGGGATTGCATAACCAGTCTCTCTTTCATTTATACAAATCCAGTTATTTGTTTTAAAAATCAAAAAGCAAATGTGACTGTTGGCCGTTGCTTTCGTGCAAGAAAAAGAAAGTAGAATTCGAACGGAAACTGTTGGCCGAGTGAAATAAAGCTGGAACTTCGATTTCACAGCAACAACAAAAACTGATCGTTAGAGAAAAAACTAATTTTGCATAAACGTAAATAAGTTGGCATTTTTATAGCCGCCACATAGACCATGAAAACATGTGAGCTAATGCTGTAGCAGTAAGTTAGAGCGGTCGTGCCTGTTGAATGACACTGGCACCAGCCCCCGGGGTGAGAGGAGAGCTCATTCCTTCACACTGAGATTGTCCCCGATCCCGGTCTCCTCCAGACCCCGGCCCCCGGCCCCCGGCCCTGTCGCCTTACCTGACTCGCTTTGTAAAACTGCTTCTTCAACCCGGCCACCGACATCCTCGCACTCTTCTAACGGACGACAACTTTTAAAAAGGCTCGATTACGTGGCTCTTTTCAAATGTTATTCCCTATTTGCAATCCCCCGCCTCTCTCTCTCTCCCTCTCGCTTGTTCTCCCCCGCGGAGCCCAGCTACACAGCCTCTGTCAGAAATCCTACATGGCAACCGCAGCTACTTCCGGCAGCGCGACAAGGAGCGCCACCCGCCGGCGGAACGTTCAACCGCGGGCAAGGTCCTCCACAAACAGCGCCTCCCACGGCGGCAATCCAGCCAGTCAAACCCTTACACGGTCCTCCACACAGAGCGCCGCCTTCAGCCCAACTCCAGCCATTCAGGCTGTCGGAGTTCAGTCACCATCCCCAGCTGTGTAGACTGTAGGCATACCGCCACCTATCGTTCTGGAGGACTGAAGTCACATCCCTCTGTGGTTTGCATGGATTGACTTGTGCACTGGGGGAAGAGAGTGTGGTCTTTGTGGGGTGTGTTACTTTTGCCCTGGAAACCGAAGGGTAAAAATCTCTGGAACGGTCTTCTGATGGGCGTAAGTTTATTTTTGAAGAACTCCAGAAAGAAAGGCCTTGATCAGGAAGAAATAATTCCTGAAAGCTCGAGTCGAGGTGAAGAAATGAGGTGAGTCAGGAGGTTTGAGGTGAAGGGAAGATCAGCTCCAAGTATGTGCAGTATAAATGTAGATGTTTCATATATAAGAAGTGAAAACACATTTAAATTGTAAGGAGAATTACTCTTCAAGGGAAGCAGAATCAGCCAATGTAAGAGACCCTATCTTTAATATTCTAAATTGGAATTTGCAGCAAGGGTTTATGTCTTCAACTCTTTTGAGCCAGTGAAAAAATGTGTTTTTTCTGCCTTGCAAGATTGAAATGTGGGTCAACGAGTGCCACATGAAAAACATTCAGGAAAATGGTTGCCTGGGGAATAATAAGACATTTTTATAACCTCCATTCCATCAGAGTACAAACTATTCTTCCAGCTCTGCTTCTGGCAACTCAATGGTCCAGTATGCAAGAGCAGGTCAGGATAACTCCCTGGCTGGAGGCTGAGGGGAGACTTGACAGAAGTCTATAAAATTATAGGATGCATTGTTGGGGTAGACGGTCGGAAACTTTTCCCCAGAGTTGAAATGTCTAATTCTAGGGGGCATGCATTTAAGGTGAGAGGGGGAAAGTTCAAAGGAGACATGAGGCCAATGTTTTTTTCCACAGAGAGAGTTGTCAGAGTCTGGAATGCACTGCAAGGGAAGTTGATGGAGGCAGATATAAGAGTATTTAAGGGACTTTTAGATAAGTGCATGAATGTGCAAGAGATGGAGGGATATGAACCAAGAGCACGCACAAGGGATTATTTTAATTTGGCATCATGTTCGGCACAACATCTTGGGCTGAAGGGCCTGTTCCTGTGCCGTACTGTTTTATATACTATGTTCTTCCTGCTGCTCAGCAACTTTTTCTGTGACCCCTTCCCTCCTAATTGAAATAAAATCTTGATGTCAGGCATCTTCATGTTGAGAACGATAGGATTCTAGATCTCTGATAAATTCTCATTGGAGCTGAGGTGGACAATATCAGTTGTCCACTCAATTATGATGTGCCAACTGTTATATGAGAGTTCAGACTTCTCTTTATATATGCAATTTCCAATACAATTCATTGCATTTAACTTGGAGTAGTGAGGTTAATTTTGACTAATTAATCTGTATGATGAACTGACCCAACTCTGATAATATTTAAATATGGGTCTTTCCCAATTAATATCGTTCATTTCCCATATGTTAACTTTTACCCAACATGGAGAAGATTTTGGAATTATTTAAAATTATGACCTGCCGGTCAGAGTTGTTAGGACCAGGCAGTTTCAAGTGTTGTTAAATCTAGAGCAAGTGAGTAAGCTTAAATGCAAGATGTTCAGGACAAAGATGCAGTCTAAAGATATGAGGTAGACCATTTAGGATTGAGATGAGAAAATTCCTTGACCCACATAAAGCCTGGGGACTTCTCTGCTGCAGAAAGCAGTTGAGGCCAAAACACTGAATGTTTTTAAAGAGGGAGTTTGATATGGCCCTTAGGGCGAAAAGGTATGGAGAGAGAGCAGAAATGGGGTACTGAGTTGGATCATCAACCATGATCAAATTGAATGCCAGAGCAGGTTCAAAGGGCCTAATGGCGTACTGTTGCTCCTGTTTTCTATGTATCTAAAGAGGAAATTCTTTTTTGCATGGTATTATGAGGTTATGGAATGTACTACTACACTTAGAGACAAAAACATCTCCATGTTTAAGATCAAATTGATGGGCAAATGAAGAAAAGGGGAATAAGGACATCTGGAAAAAAGGTGGGCTCTTAAAACACTTACTTACACGGAAGATAATACTAATACAGACTGAATGTGCCAAAAAACATACTTCCATCTTGAAATTTTCCATGTATTCTACTAAAGGCTGGTTAATATTGAAATCAGAATAGTAAACATTGGGAAGACTGAAACCATTGTCGAAGCTACCTTACCAAGCCGTTGACACTAACTCCCTCCCATGCAATTATCTCCTAATAAATCAGACTGTTAGCATCCCCAAGATGAGCTTCCAGCCTCATTTCTATGTACATTTCCGCCTCTGTTAGATCACTCGACTTAATCACTGCATCTGCTCATCTGCTGCTGATACTTGCATCAATGCCATTATTATCTCTGGACTTGACTATTTAAGTGACATCCTAGTTAACCTCCCTCACTGTAGCCCTGGTAAATGTAAAGTCATCCAAAACTCTGTTGCTCAGGTCTTAACTGGTACAAAATTCCATTCCCCTATGTTTGTTGACCCACACTGACTCCTGGTCAAGCAATATAAAATTTTTGTCATTGTTTACAAGTCCCTCAATGGCTTCGCCCTCCATATGTCTATAATCTCCTGCACCCCCAGAACCTGCCGACAATTATTTAGTTGTGGGCAGCAGATCATCCCAATTTGAGTTGATCCACTAACTTCAGTTGCCAATTGCCTAAGCTCTGGAATTTCTTCCCAAAAGCTCTCCACCTCACCTTCTCTCTTTAAGATGCTTCTCTTTGGCTAAGCTTTTGACGATCTGTTTTAATATAACTATATTATGGCTCAATGTCAAATTTTGCTTGATAATGGTTCCATAAAGTGCTTTTGGAAGTTTGCTTGCATGGAAAATGCTGTTAATTTTTCTGTTGGGGGTGCGTGTGTGTAATATTATATTCTATCTCTCTACTGCTATTTATCTTATTGATTCAAAATTACATTGTCAGTTCAGGGAAAATTGGTTTGTACAGATTGTTTATTATCTACTATCTCCCCAGATTCTGTGGATGAATAATTAGTAAAGACTGATTCTTATCAATATGTGGGAGATTACTATTTTTTAATTCAATGTTTATGTTTGGAGAATGTATATTCAATGCCATTTTGGGATACATAGTCTCAAGTCTTGATAAGGACCATTTTATTATTAAAATGAATGCATTACAAATAAGAACTACCATGTCATGTACCACATAATTTCGGTTAGAATTTAAAAAGATGAATTCTTCATATTGTCATGCAGGTGATTTATTTTGACTTAAGAAATGAACATTTTGCAGCACACAATTGAATTGTATCATGTAAAACTATTTCAGTGCTAATACAACAATAGTATTTAATGATCTTTGTAATATTTAGTTATGTTGCATTGTTTCTGGAACTGCCATTGAGGCCTAAGGAAGTGGTGTCGAGTAACTACAAATACTTTGAATATCATTTAACTTAATTGCACCTTGTTTATTTCCAGTCAATGTAGTGGTGGTCAAAATAAATTTGATACTGTTTTACTCCAATTTTAACTCAGTTGAAATTTGCCACTCTCCCCAGTCTATTTTCTATTCCTAATTCTGATAGAATCCATACAGTGTGGAAGCACACCATGCGGCCCATCGAGTTCACATTGACCCTCTGAAGACCGTCCCACCCAGTCCCACTCCCTACCCTATCCCCGTAACCCCACATTTTTCATGGCTAATCCACCGAGCCTGCACACCCCTGGACATTATAGGCAATTTAGCATGGTCCATCCACCTAACCAGCACATCTTTGGACTATGGGAGGAAACCAGAGCATCTGGAGGAAACCCACGCAGACCTGGAGAGAATGTACAAATCCCTCACAGACAGTCGCCCAAAATGGAATTAAACCCAGGTCTTCGGTGCTATGAGGCAGTGGTGTTAACCAGTGAGCCACTGTGCTGCTCAACAGTGGCAAACTTTACAAGTACAAAGATGATAATCTGGTGGGTTTAAATGATGGGACAAGGTGATTTTACAGTTCCTTAAGTTTTATTATCCTTAATGTAATATCGTATTTATCTTTTGTCCAGGGGATCCATAACGTGTGACACATAAAGTCACTTACAGCAACTTCCAAAGTCTGGCTTATGTCATAGCTTCTGCACCAATGAGTCAATAACCAAAAGGCTAACCTGTCTTTTCACAGTTTAGATGCTGGCTGGCAAGTTGAATATTTTCTTACACTTTCTTTGCTTTCAATTCCATCATTAACATTCCAGAGTTTTGAAATTATTTTTTGTCTTGCATATCCTGTCTTGAATATAACATGACTGTTATAGAAGCTGTTGTGTCTTTTGCTCTTCAGACCCATTGATAATAAATCTAATACTGCATTTTTGAAAACTATATTGACCATGAGTTTCTTTAGAATCTAGAATGTGGCTGAAGAAATGTTTGTGGATATATTTTCTCCTTCCTGAAGGCAATAGGTATCTATTTCCCCAGATACTGTGTGTTTCCATTCGGACTGGCTGAGTGGCCCTTTCCAAGCATAAGCCTCAATGGTTGAATACCAGCAAGGTATTCAGTTATGGAAGACATCAAAGGCAAAGTTGATCTTGTCACATTGGATCATAATAATGAATGGGAAATTTTCACTTTTCTATCAAACTGGCATTGAGGCCCATTTTTTTCATCCTTTCATGGGATGTCGGTAATTTTCATAAGACAATCCCTAATTGTTCTTGAGAAGATGCACTGAGCTGTTTTCTAGACCGGGTACATCCACAGTGCTGCCAGAAGGGATTTCCATGATTTTGATCATGTAACAGTGAAAGAATGCTGATATAACTCCAAGTCAAGTTATTCTGTGGCTTGAAAGGGAACTATCTGGTCATGGTATTCTCATGACCTTGTACGTTCTACATTCTAGAGGTGGAGGTTTTGAAGATTCTGTCAATGGTTTTTAGCTGAATTGTTGCATTACATCTTGTAGATAATACACTGCAGCCACTGTGCATCAGCACTGCAGGGAGTGAATGTTGAAGGTGGTGAAGCGATGTCTTCCTGCTGAAATAATCAAGCTCAGCACAAACCTTGTTCCTCTATACAGCTCACATATTCTCTGGCAAACCCAATATGCCTTTGGCAACTGTTTTTATTTTGTGACAAAACTATAAAATGTGATGTATGGGGAAATACTTTTAAAGGTCTACCTTACATTTACAGATAATAGCCTTTGTAGGAAAATCATATTATTACATACACATCCTGGATTGTCACAGCCTTGATATAACAGGAGGTAATTTAAACCTTCACATTACTTTTTCAAGTGCAGCAGCTATTGATCAGGAGGCAAATATGTTATCTGTTCTTGCTGGAATTGTCCTACGTGAGATGAATCTATGAATTTGTTCTCTGGTGGTTTTGGTTGAGGGAAGAATATTGGTTAAAACACATTGAAATTTCCACACTATGTACCCCCCCAAAAAAAAATACTGTTCTGTACTAATAGCCAGAGGCAATCTTGGATTGTATGCCCAGCCTTCATTCAGGGGGACAAACCATCTGAATTAGAGGGATGTATGTGACTGAATATTCCAAGGTAATACATCTCAAAAATTGCTAACCTATTAAACCCTTAAGCTTTGTCACAAGGTATTATTATGATGGATGCAGTCAGTGAATGCTACAAAAATAAAGAAAAATTATTATTTTCTATGATTAATTTTTCTTTCTTCCTTTCAGGAAGGTGCTGGCTTTCTAAGCTGTGTCCTTCATAGGCTGTTGACTGCCCTACATTCTCTCTCCTGGTATGAATCTTTATTAGGAGCTTAGACAGTGAGTACTTAGTTGGGCTATTCATTACAGTGGATGGCACAATTCAATTTTGTCCTTGTCCAATATACTCATATTTTCATCAGTAATTGCTGAATAATGATCTGCAATGTGAATTGCCAATAGGTCAATGCCTTTCCTAGCTCTTCAGTCACATCCATTGATCCAAAGAGCTACTTGTTTACATATCAATTCATTGGGGCATTGCCTTATAGTTAGAGCATAACCATTAAAATCACATTTCATTATATGTAATCATGTGTGGTAACATCATTTCTGAGAACCCTAGGGACAGAAGGATTTTAAAAAAATTTGTGTTGAAGTTAATTTCTCATCAAAAACTATTCATTCATGTTGTACAGCTCATGACAACGTTAGTGTGATCAAAATATAAATAATATAAATGAATAATTCTTAAAAGCTTGATTTTTTACCCAAATTTATTCTCCTTGTTGTGATGTACCAGGAAGAAAACAACACATTTAAAAGATTCTAAGGATGAGTGAAGGGGCTCCAGACCTTGGCCTTTTTATTCAACAAATTTTATTGGGCAGTGTTTTTGTCCTTGCATTGTTGATTTGATTCATAAATATTTGTGATTGAAAAACAGATCCCATTTACACATGGAACACTAGATTCCATTAGTGTCATGCTAGGCCATTGGCAGCTGACCATCTGGCACAAACATAGACGCATCAACCTAGTTAACTAGTAAACAAGGCCCTGTCAATCCTGCAAAGTCTTCCTTATCAACATCTGGGGTTTGTATTCAAATTGGGAGAGCTGTCCCACAGACTAGTCAAGCATTTCCTGACATTGTCACATTCATACCTTACTGACAATGTTCCAGACATCACCATCACCATTACCAAGTATGTCCTTTCCCACCAGCAGAGCAGATCTGTAAGTGGTGGCGGCACAATGGTATTCACTCAGGCGGGAGTTGCTGTTTAAAACGTTTTAAAGTCATGTGGCATCAGATCAAACGTGGGTTACAAAAAATCCTGCTGACTTCCATGCCATGCCAGCCAATTATCACCCAGTAAGTCTGCTCTCAATAATCATCAAAGAGAAAGGATCATTACAGTACTATGAAGTGGCCAAGGAATAACTTGCTCATTGACACTCAGTTTAGTTCCACCAGTGCTGCTTTGTTTCTAAAGTCGTTATAACCTTAATCCAAACATGGAACAAAAGAGCTGAACTTGAGAGATGAGGTGAAAGTGATTGGGCTTGTCATTAAGGTAGCCTTCGATCGAGTATGGCATGAAGGGATTACAGCAAAACTGGACTCAATGGGAATCAGAGGTTAAACTCTGTACTGGTTGGAGTCATACCAAACACGTAAAAACATGGTTGTGGTTGTTTGGAGTTCAGTCACCTCAGTCCAGGACATTGCTGTAAAAGTTCCTCAAGGTAGTGTCCTAGGTTCCACCATCTTCAGCTGCTTCATTAATGATCTCCACTATAAAGTCAAAAGGTACAAAATACTTTTAAAGCCACTTAAAATCCGTTAAATCAAATTAAAGCAACCATCTAAATAAACTAAATCAACCCAGATTAAAAAATACCAGCTCTTTAAAGGGACACTGTAATTTATTCAAATTGTTATGATTCTATGATTTTATATTTGAGTGGTTAATATTGCACTCCAGCCCCTGAGATGCCCATTGGCCGTGGAAGGCCTTTAACAAGTAAGTGGAAACTGCAAACTTGCTCTCCAAGGACACCCGGGTATGGATGTAATCATGGCAGAGGGCAAGATATCATGACGAAAGACATCCCTCAAACTACCCACGAGATTTGTTTATATCCAAATGAGCCATGATCAGGAACAGACTCATGAGGTCACCTAATTTACTCCAGCCCCACCCCCAGCTAAGGATCAGAGTCATGGGGCAGAAGTTCAAACAACATCTGAGAGACACCCCTTCCGAAAATGAAATAGGGTTACATTGGGTGTACATATGGAGCATGAACTCCTCAAGGCTTCAAAATACACAAGAGTTCCTGGAGTTCATGAAACACCAAACCTTTTGTTTTGTGGGACTGCTGGGTAGAACACACTCAGCACAAAATCCTTGTTGGATAAGGATAGTATGCCCAAATAGATCATGCCCATGTATGGATGTTGTGTGAGCACTTTTTAAAATTTGGCAATTGCTGTCCATTCCTAATTGCCTTTAAGAAGGTGATGGTGAGCCACTTCCTTGAAACACTGTTGTCTGTCTGATACACGAACAGTGCTGTTTAGGAGGAAGCCCAGGATTTTGACCCAGCTATGTTGGCGGAACTGTGATACAGTTCCAATGTGTGGCTTTGATGGATATTTGCAGATATGGTGTTCCTATGTAGGTGCTGTACTTTATCAAAGAAGAAAAAACAAAACAAACACAGCAGCATGTCCTTTGGGTCAACAAGCCTATATCAATACATGACACCTTTTTAAACTAATAACCTTTTACGTCCGTGCAATCCGTATCTCTCTCTTCCCTACCTATTCATGTATCTGTCAAGATACCTCTGAAACATTGCTGTTGTATCTGCCTCCCTATTTTCTCTGGTAGAGACATGGTTAATGGAGTTCTGCGCAAGTGTACAGTTCCAGCGTAGAAGCAACTGGAATTTGAATCACATATTCAACAGCATATGAGAGTCACCGAGATGTACAGCACAGAAACAAACCATTTGATCCAACTCGTCCATTGCCAACCAGATATCCTAAATTAATCTAGATCCATTTACCAGCACTTGGCCCATATCCCTCTCAAACTTTCCTATTCATCTGCCTTTTAAATGTTGTCATTGTATCATCCTCCATCACTTCCTTTGGCAGCTATTTCCATACATGCATCACCCTCTGCATGAAAATGTTACCCCTACGTCCCTTTTAAATCTTTCCCCTCTCACCCTAAACCTATGCCATCTAATTTTGGACTCCCCTACCCCAGGGAAAAGACCTTGTCTATTTACCCTATCCATGCCCCCATGATTTTTCAACCTCTACAAGGTTACCCCTCATCCTTTGACACTCCAGGGAAAACAGCCCCACCCTATTCAGCCCCTCCCTATAGATCAAAACCTCCAACCCAGACAACATCCTTGTAAAGCTTTTCTAAACACTTTCAAATTTCAAAATCCTTTCTATAGGAGGGAGACAAGAATTGCACACAATATTATAAAATAGTAGCCTAACCACTGTACTGTACAGCGCAACATGACCTCCCAACTCCGATACTCAATGCTCTGACCAATAAAGGAAAGCTTACTATCTTGTCTGTCTGTGATTCCACTTGCAAGGAATTATAAACCTGCACTCCAAGGTCTCTGTTCAGCAACACTCCCCATGATCTTACCATTAAGTGTATACATTCTGCCTTGATTTTCCTTTCCAAACTGCAGCACTTCTCACTTATCTAAATTAAGCTCCATCTGCCATTCCTCAGAGCATTGGCCCTTCTGATCAAGATCCTGTTGTACTCTGAGGTAACCTCCTTCGCTGTCCACTACACCCCCCAATTTTGGGATCATTTGCAAACTTACTAACTATACCTCCAATGTTTACACCCGAATCATTTAAATAAATGACAAAAAGCAGTGGACCCAACGCCGATCTTTGTGGCACACCACTGGTCACAGGCCTCCAGTCTGAAAAGCAACCCTCCACCACCACCTTCTGTCTTCGACCTTTGAGCCAGTTCTGTATTCAAGTGACTAGTACTCCCTGTATCTCGCGTGACCGAACCTTGCAAACTAGTCTACCATGAGGAACCTTGTTGAATGTCTTACTGAAGTCCAGATAGATCATATCCACCGCTCTGCCCTCATCAATCCTCTTTGTTACTTTTTCAAAAAACTCAATCAAGTTCGTGAGACATAATTTCTCATGCACAAAGCCATGTTGACTATCCCTAATCAGTCCTTTCCAAATAGATGTAAATCCTGTCCCTTAGGATTCTCTCCAACAATTTGCCCACCACTGACATCAGGCTGATCGGTCTATAGATCCCTGGCGTTTCCTTACCACCTTTCTGAAGTAGTACTGCCACGTTAGCCGGCCTCCAGTCTTCCGGCACCTCACCTGTGACTATCGATGATACAAATATCTCAGCAAGGGGCCCAGCAATCACTTCCCTAGCCTCCCACAGAGTTCTAGAGTACACCTGATCAGACCTTGGGGATTTATCTACATTTATGCATTTTAAAACATCCAGCACCACCTCACCTATGTCACCATGTTTTTTCCCCACATTCTATATCTTCTGTGTCCTTCTCTACAGTAAACATTGAATCAAAATACTCATTTAGTATCTCCCCCATCTCTTGCAGTTCCACACATAGGCCATCTTGCTGATCTTTGAGGGGCGCTCTTCTCTCCCGAGTTACCTTATGTCCTTAATGTATTTATAAGGTCCCTTTGAATTCTCCTTAACCCTATTTGCTAAAGCTGTCTCATGTCACCTTTCTGCCCTCCTGAATTCCCTCTTAAGTACATTCCTACTGCCTTTATATTCAAAGCACATTGAAACTTACACTAGTTAAACAGGAAAGAGATAATTAAAATTGTCAGTTCAGAGTCCATAAATGATGAAGCAAATTAAAATGTGAGAATGTATTATAAGGATATGACATAAATCTATTGAGGTGATGAATTTGTGCCAGTTTATAATGAAGCTGTTTCTCAAATCTAATGTATAGTTCTAGTCTCTGTCTTACAGGAAAGATGTAGGACAGACACCGGCAAAGCTTATTCCTTACTTGGGGAGCTGAATCCAGAGAAAGATTTAGTCATGTTAAATATTGCTTTCACAGGTTATCTTGCTGCCTCATAGTTTTAAGATATCGAAGTGTATGAAAAATGTGTAAGATCTAGGGATGATCTTTTGTTTAGTACAAGAGATGAGAAATGAGGACAATTTAATATTAGTGTATTTGTGGAAAATGGGAAGTCTAAGGAACTGTTTATAAATTAAAGGAATATTTTAAGTATACATTCAACTAACATTAAGGATTGTGGAGAGAAAAACATGGTTTGGTTGAAAACCCTAGTTGTTCAGAAAGGTCATCAACCTGAAACATCAACATGGCAATTTATTTTGTAATCACACGTGGAATGTGGGTATTGCTGGCTGGGCCAGTATTTAATGCCTTTCCTTAGTTGTCCATATGAAGGTGCTGGTATGCTGACTTGAAATGGTGCAGTCCATGTTCTGTCAGTAGGTCCATAATTCTGTTTGGAAGGGAATTCCAGAATTTTGACCCAACAACACTGAAGGAGCAGTGATATATTTCCAAGCCAAGAGGTGAATGGCTTGGAGGGGAACTTGCAGGTGGTATTGTTCCCTTATATCTGCTGCCGTTGTCTTTCTATGTTGTAGTAGTTGTGATTTGGAAGGTGCTGTCTAAGGATCTTCTGTGAATTTCTGCAGTGTATATTTTAGATGGTACAAACTGCTGCTACTGAGCTTCAGTGGTAGAGTAACTGAATGACAACCCATCCAGAGAGAATCAGTTAGGCTGCTTTGCTCTGGAACTTAAGTATCTTGAATATTATTGGAGGTGCACTCAAGCCATCAAATGGGAAGTGTTCCATCACACTCCTGACTTGCACCTTTTGATGATGGACAGTCTTTGGAGAGTCAGAAAATAGGTTATTCACTGCAATTTCCTAACCTCTGACCCACTGTTGTTGCCACTATGTGTATGGCTTGTCCAGTTCAGTTTCTAGTTAATGGTAAACCCCAGAATATTGATAGTAAAGGATTTTATCATTATAATACTATTGAATGTCATGAGATGGTGGTTAGATTGTCTTTTATTGGAAAAGGTCATTTCCTGGCAATTGTGTGGCATGGGTGTTGCTTGCTACTTTTCACCTCAGTCCTGGATATTGTCTTGCTGACTTTCTGCTTCACTGTCTGAAAAGTCACAAATGGTGCTGAACATTGTGCAATCATTGGTAAACATCCCCACCTCTGGGATTACGGTTGGAGGGAAGATCATTGATAATGCAACTGAAGATTGTTGGGCCGAAGATTCCTGCCAACATATCCTGGAGCTGAGGTGACTGACCCCCGATATTACCATCTGCTTGTTGTGCTGGGGGTTTCCAGTGCTTTCTGTTTTTATTTTTAGATGAACCATTACTGAATAAAGAGATGTAGAGTTATGAATTGAAGAATCAGTAGGGGCAGGTTTTATGGGTTTATGATCAAATGTTGCCATTCCCAACTTCTTTGATTTGAAATTTCTTTTCAAGACTTTTTTTTTCAAAAAACGGGCTGAAATGATGAGTCGATTAAAACTGTAAATGCAAGTTAGTTTCAAAGTTCCATTTATGTCAAGTCCCTAGTATTCACTGTGCTGCAAATTCTTCTGTTTTGGCTTTGTCAATCCTCAACAAGTTCACACTTTGTAAACCTGTCAGTCATTTCCGTCCCACAACACGATTGGTCAACCTGGTTGTCAATCAGACTCTGCTCCAATGTCCAATGACAGGAAGACGGGGGCGGGCTACGCAGGTTGGTTCGGGCCTAACCAATTCTTGTTTTTAAAGGAAACAAAGTTTACTTCTAAACGTCAGGGAAGACTTGTCGTGAGAAATTGTCTTTTGAGGTCGGTTTTCCAAAAGAGAGAACCGAATGGACAGCTGTTATTTTGAAAGGGGGTCACGTGACGGAAGGCGGCGAGTGAGAGGGGAGATGCTGCCGGCTCGTGTGGTTTCCCGCCAAATACGAGCGGCTGGCGGGAGGGGGAGGGGAAGGAGCGGGCTCAACGGCAGTGGCTCGAGCAGAGCAGCTCCGGCCCCCGGATCGGATCAGATCAGATCATCCGCTGACCGAGCCCGCCCGCCCGCAAGCCTGCCTGCTGGCCGGCCACCGCCTGACTGCGGTGGCCCGGAAAACATGCTGCAGCAAACCCCGAGCCTGGAGCAGAAGCAGGCGGCCACGCTGAGGGAGACCCGAGGTAAGTGAAGGAATGAGGAGGAAGCTGGGGGCGGGGGTGGAGGACCGAGGCTCTGAGTTGGCCACAAGGCCCAGTCCATGATTGGAATGGGATAGATTGAGGAAACCGGTCTGACAGTGACAACTCTCCTCGTTCTTACAGCCCGGGAGGGGGTCTCTGATTGCTTCATTTTGTGGTCGGGTGGGGGGTGGATCTGAAATTTACCCCAACTTTCACGGCTTGTTCACTTTTCTAATAACATCTCATTTTAAGACACTGACAGGAAACTTGCTGCCCGTGGCTCCGATTTCTCCTTCACCCTGTTGAGTTATAGAAAGGCGGGAGAGGCAGGAGTCCGGAGTTAAATGGAGCGCTATCCAGGCAGGATAGATCGATTGGTCATTGATGCTCATACTTAAAACGGAAGTATCGATCTGAGCATTTGTATTTAATCAGTGTAAATTCCCCTTGTCAATATTGTCTCTGAAGAGGCTCTGATTACTCTTGGAGCTTTATTTTGCAGTTGGCTTTTCTGCGATTAGTAAACAAATAATTTATTCTCTCCTCAACCCATAATATGTCTCTTCTCCGCACGCCCAACAATTTGTGTTGGATTATTTTTGTTTCTTTCCCCCCACCCCGTTCTCTGTTTCAATTAAGTGAAATCAATACTCCAGATCTGAATTTTTTGCCTTAATGTTAGACGTCTTTAATTAATTGACAAGGTGATTTACAACGTACAAGGATTGGAGTTAATTTATGCCACTTTGTCATTGAAGATTATTGTACAATATATCAATAGTTTAAATATTAGACACTCTGCTGTCTTGCTCACAACAATAAGCAACAGTTCATTGGAGGATCTGAGCTCCGAGGTGAATATTTGTGCACTGAAATCACCTTGAATAATGCTTCACTGTGATCCATTTCAGACGTTAATCATAAGGTAAATGTATGGGACATCCTGGTCCCCACGCACATTAAATGGAAGTTATCACTGATTGCACTGATGGTTATTTTAAAGATTCAATCTTGTGCATTTTTTTAATAATAAGTTTGGAGATTTGTTTCTAAACTTCGGCTTATTTGGAGTTGGTGGTATGATGTATGCTTATGCTTAGTAGGGAAAAGAGAGAGAGAGAGAGTAGATGTAGCTCCAGCAATAAAATGATAGTGTGAATGGCAGCTAACATGAGTTCTTTTAAAATAGTATGTATCAGTTGATAATTATGCAAGAGTGTTGAGCAAGGTATTTTTTCATGATGATATTTCATTCTTCATGGGTAGAAGAGGCAGTAATGACCTTTGCCTCTAGTTTTGCTACTGAAGGTTAGTCATACCCTGTGTGAATGCCTTTTTACAAGTTCCCTGTGAGAACAGCTTGATGCTTTCTTCCAAACAGATGTTATTTAAGATAAAGAGTTAGGAAATTATTGAAATAAGTTTACTACAAAAAAAACTTGATTGTTTTCAAGGGTGTTGTTTGCATACTGGCACTTGTACCATGGTATTTTAATACCTATTTCTCCAAGATGTTAATAATGAATGGGTGGAGTAGCTCAATAGTAATATGTTGGATTCCAGAAATTCTATATGGACACGGTGTTTCTACTTGAACTAACAGAATCTTGTCATTTTTTTACCCTTCATTTTAAAAAAAGGCTTCTGTTTTGAGAATAATTAAGATGGATGTTTTGCATTTTATGTGGAGGTCCTCAAGAAAGCAAGTGCATCTTTGCAACAATGTATCTTTCAGATTTGGCAAGACTAATGTACATTAGATCAATTTTTATGATCTCTTGCAACCCATTGAAGCTTCACTCCCAGCTATTAGTTGTTGCTTTCATTTGCTGGTCAGCTGAGATTTAAAAGTTCTCAATAGGATGCATTTTTATCTTTTGAATTTGGTGGCAGCACTGGTGTAATGGTGCAGGGCATGCTGTGCCATTGTTCACACAGGCTAGAATAATTTACTGATCAGAACCATTTTGTTGTTGGGGTGTGTTTCTACTGCTTTCCCCATCCTTTACTAATAAACAAGTTGCTGCATTTGTGACAACCTGAACAGTGCATTTGACACTGTACATCCCTTTTGTGTTATTTGGGCATTTTCAGAGAACAGACTTCTGTCAAATGGATTGCTGATCGATTCGGGATGTTTGTGTCAATTCCTGACCTTAAAAGCTTTGGAAATGTTTTCTCGGTTACCAGAAGTTGATCAATTCTTAATCTCCAAGACATGCAGTGGTACTTAATCATTGAAGCTGGTCAGTTGTTTTTGTACAGTTTTATATTAGCGAATTGCATTTTCTTGTCTTTGAGTGGCCATGCACGAACAATTCCACACTTCAGATTATGCTTCACAAAGTTTCAAGGGGCTTTTGTGTCTGTGTTATACTTGCTATTGTACTCAGCAGGGTAGTTTTTAAAAGTCACTAGGCTGAAAAGATTCCTAGTTTACACTCAATTGACAATTTACAAAGACATTGTTGAAACTAGAATGCAAGGTTTGATTCTCCATTTAACAGAATTTTTTATATTGTATACAGTACATTGTTACATTGGTCATAATCCTGCGGTGTTAATCATAAGTTGTGTGATTTGTCATTGAAATAAGCAAATAGTTGAGATTTGTCAGATAACTGGATGAAAAGCTCTTTGATACCACCCTGAAATATTCTGTTCTATGTGATTTGGGTTGCACCAAATAATTAGTGCACCTCTGTTCCCATGTTCTGGCCTTTCAAACCCTTTATAGAGACTTGACTGCTTTTCTTCAAGTCGTTCATATGCACTTTGCATTCTATGGTTTGATAGGATATTAGGATTTGATACTAAGAGGTTATTTTCAAGGAAAATATAGAACATGAAGGCAAGGTCTCATCATAAGCAGCCAATTACTTAGGTGTTGGATGGAGACATTTCTTCACTCAAGCTTATGAATCTTTGAAATTCTTTACTATCGAGGCTTACGATTCCTCTATCATGTGTACGACTAAAAATTAGTCGCACTCAGCCTATCAATGAATCAAGGAGATGTGAAGGAACATGAAGCTGAGGTTGAAATTCAGTACGATTATATTGAATTGTGAGACAGGCTTGAGGTACTGTATGTTCAGAGGTACATTGGCAAATTTAGAGGGATGAAGGAAATGTATCACTGAATAAGAAAGTTATCATCTCGTAAATTTCAAATGCTGTATTATAGTTTGACAGTTTCTGGCATCTTTCCAAATGCTGAGTATTCATCTTCATTCTGGAGAGTGATTATAGTTACTCAGGCTATTGAGGACACTATGCCAGCATTGTATTTGGTTTACCTGATAACCACTTCTCAATTTTCTTAGAAAAGTTAATGGGTATCACTTGAAACAGAAGCTTTGTAGTTACTTTTTTTTCCTTGTCAATGAGTACTTCGTTGTATAGTAAATTTGGCAATTTTATGGAGTCTAAGGGAGTTTGGAACTAAGGGCATAGGTTTAATGTGAGAATAGAAAGATTTCAAAGGGACCTAAGGGGCAACTTTTTCTACACAGAGGGTGGTGTGTATTAGTATGGAATGAGCTGCCAGAAGAAGGTATAATTGCAACATTTAAAAGGCATCTGGATGGATATTTGAATAGGAAGGTTTAAAGGGAAGTGGGCCAAATGCTGGCAAGTGGGACTAGATTAACTTAGCATATCTGATCAGTATGGATGGTTTGGACAGAAAGATCTGTTTCCATGCTCTACAACTCTACTATTGAGTATATTATGAAAGAACTTTTTTTTGCTACCTTATTGTCAGGATTATAGTGACCAAATTTCAGCATTCATTCCTATTGACATTTTCGCATTCTGAAACTCTTAGTTCAGTTATTCAATTCGGATGATTTGATTAAATGTTTGGGCGATAGTTCCTAAATTGTTGTTTCGATATGCTAAGCACAAAATGAATTAACAGTGAATTTGAATTATCAATGAACTGTTCTGGTAACTTGCAATCTACTGTTTTTTTCATATCTTCGTTATTTAAAGTGTTTACACAGAATTTTGCAACCAAAATGTAAATTGAGTTAAAAATCACACAGCGCAAGGTTATGGTCCAACAGATTTATTTGGAAATACAAGCTTTTGGAGCACTGCTCCTTAATCAGGTAAGTAGTGGGGCAGGATCATAGAACACAGAATTTATCGTAAAAGATCAATCAACTGATGTGATTTATTGAACAAACCTAGATTGCAGTTCAGTCTTTAATCACTGAGAATGGAAATGCAGGTTTTGATTCATTTAATATGTAAACTGCAGAAATTCTTTCAAGTCACATTCCCTCAATAACTTGAGGTTTTATTTAAAAAGAAGTGACGTCTCAGCTCAGACAATGCATAGTCTGTGGGGTGAATTTACATTTGCAGATATATTCTATTTTGTTCAAAAAGCACAGTCCGTAGGCAGTCAGCCATTGACATTTTATATGTTCCTACTTTGGAAATAGAGCCAGTCTGACTCATGGTTGGGATACAGAGATTCTAACCTCACTCCTTTTTAATGCATTATCTGAGTTGAGATGTCACTCTTTTCAAATAAAACTTTAAGTTATCTCAGAACAGTGACTTGAAAGAAGTTCTGGGATTTATAAATTAATGAATCAAACCTGCATCCCGATTCTAAGAGATTAAAGACTTAACAGCAATCTAGGTTTGTTCAATAGTTCACGTAAATTGTATGACACTTCGATCTCTGATCTTTTACTATAAATTTTGTGTCTTATGGGTCCTGCCCCACTAACTACCCGATGAAGGGCAGTGCTCTAAAAGCATGTACTTCCGAATAAACCTGTTGTACGATAACCTGGTGTTGTGTGATTTTTAACTTTGTTCACCCCAGTCCAACACCGGCACTTCCACAAGATGTAAATAACTAGAATAACAATTTATTGGCAATAAGAAAATAAAATGATTTTCTGAAGTAAAAGATCAATGGAAACAGACAATGCCATCTCCCAAAGTTTTTGCATGATGTATGTAATTAAAATAATTTCAGCCCTGTTGTGGATTTTTCAAAATATGTATTAGTTATCAGGTTTATTTGTCACTTTTGTGGTTGTGGTGAGCGGAAGTAATCAGATACTATATAAACAGTTAAGTTTATCTCAGAAATAAAACCTTGAGGTGTGGTATTACAGATTGTTTTTAGATCTAGAATTACAAATAGTGTAGGACAATTGAGTGATATTTACTTACGAGAGAAAAATCTGTTCTCTTTTATAACTTTGCTTAATTTTCAAAGTTTACTGTTTCTGTATTTAACTTGTTTATTTTCTTTGCAGTAATGGAGGAGTGCAAGTTGAAAGCAATCACTCCAGCAAAGAAACTGGTCCAAGGTAATTTCAGGTCTTAGTTATTAATATGATGCATTTTTTCATTGTAATGGGTCACAACATGGTCTTTTTCAGGTTTCAAAAACTTGAGCTGTGTTTCACCCTAGATGGAGACCATTAATGTCTGTCTTGATTGAATTCTATCCTTATTCTTTTATCCATTTGCACACTTGGTTGAGTTTCTGAAATGAAACCCTTTTCCAATGTGGTGCTTTATTTACATGTCTAGTTTGTGGCTTTTCTATTAAAATCCCTTGTCTTTATACAAATCGTAAATTACTTTGCACATCCAGTTACACACTGCTGAAGTCGTTAGTAGATATTACTTTTTTTATGGGAAGTAAGTTACCTTTGCTGGGAATATGGTCAAATAGCATTTGAGGACAAAGCATACCGAACATAGCCGGACGTAACTTCGGCCAACTTTTGTGATTTAATACTTGAAAACCTTGACATTGATAATCACGGGACAATTTAGGTATTTAGGTCACCATCAAGCTGTATTTTACCACTATCCTGTATGGTTAAAAAGTGGATCCCATTTGGAGATATATTCTGCAATTGTTTCAGGAATCTCCTAACATGCTATATTTGGTTGAGAGTCCACAGGAAAAGTGACAATTTTCAGAGAAATGCCAATATGCTGTGATACCTCTGAGCTGCAGAGCAGCATGAATCTATCAAAGGAAAAATAATGAACTCGAAACCAGAGAAGTTGTTAACAGTGCAAGCTTTTGTTTCTGTATGCACACAACAAACATTCTTGGATTATTTTATCCCATTATCTGAAGAGTAATGCCGTTGACTGTTGTGATCTTGCCTTGAGGAATATGGGTTATTAACTGCATGATGTGAAATTTTGCAATGCTAATTAATTTTGAGATAAACATCTTCATGAATTTATATAATTACCGTAAAGTGTCGCATACACATTGAGCTGATATTGCTCAACTTCTAGCATTTCTTGGCAGAAAACACACATCTTCTGAGTTGAGCTTAAGCTTATTTTTAACTCAATAAGGTATGTTTTACTCCCCTTTAACTTACCACATGGGACCAGGAAGATGATACAGGCCAACATACCCAATGAATGCACAAGCGTTAAAGCACATCCACACAAAGCTGTGGACACATGGTGACTGAAGAACTGCAATATTTCCTGTAGTGAAAAGTGAAATCCAGAGGAACCTCTATTATATGAAGGATACAGACGGGGAGTATCGGGACCTTGCAATCGTGCCGGATAATAACAGGTTCCGCTGTATAAGGTTGATTTAAAGCTAAAGTTTGCTAATCTGTCAAACAATTGGACTGCAGTGAGAAAACTTTGAATTAGTGTTAAATTAACATTAGACTGAATTTAGAAAGAACTGTCTTGAAGAACATGTCCTAGACCAAATGCGTTTTGAGAACACTGACTAGCCACTGGCTTGATCTTGAGATGGTTGTATCAGAATGAGTCTTTGATATTCTCCAAATGGTTACATCACCTCCAGGAATACAATGCTCTTATACTTATAGTCATAGAGATGTACCGCACGGAAACAGACCCTTTGGTCTTACCCGTCCCTGCCCGGCAGATATCCTGAGCTAATCTCGTCCCATTTGCCAGCAGTTGGCCCATATCCCTCTGAACCCTTCCTTTTCATATATCATTGCAGATGCGTTTTAGCTGTTGTAACTGTACCAGTCTCCACCACTTCCACTGGCAGTTCATTCCATGCACGCGCTACCCAATGCGTGAAAAAGTTGCTCCTTAGCTCCCTTTTACATTTTTCCCCTTTCACTCTGAATCTATGTCCACAAGTTCTAGGTTCCCTGACCCAGGGAAAAGATCTTGTCTGGTTATCCTATTCGTGCCCCTCATGATTCGATGAACCTCTGTAAGGTCACCCCTCAGCCTCCAACGTTCCAGGGAAAACACTCCAGCCTATTCAACCTCCCCCTATAGCTTAAACCCTCTCACCCTGGCAACATTCTTGTAAATCTTTTCTGAACCCTTTCAAGTTTCATAATATCCTTCCGATAGGAGGGAGACCAGAAATGCATGCAGTATTCCAAAAGTGGCCTAACCAATGACCTGTACACCCGGAATGTGACCTCCCAACTCCTGTACTCAGTGCTGTGGTCAATAATAGAAAGCATACCAAACACCACCATCACTATCCTATCTACCTGTGTCTCTACTTTCAAGAAGCTATGAACCTGCACTCCAAAGTCTCTGTTCAGCAACACTCCCTTGACCTTACAGTAAGTGTATGAGTCCTGTTCTGGTTTCCTTCCCCAAAATGCAGCACCACACATTTATTTAAATTAAATTCCATCTGCCATTCCTCAGCCCATTGGCCCATCTGATCAAGATCCCATTGTTATCGGAGGTAACCTTCGCTGACTACTACACCTCCAATTTTGTTGTCACCTGCAAACTTAATAACTCTATCTCCCATGTACAAATGACAAAAAGTTGTGGACCCAGCACTGATCCTTGTGGCACACCACTGGTCACAGGTCTCCAATCTGAAAAGCAACCCTCCGCCACCACCTTTTGTCTTCTACCTTGCAGCCAGTTCTGTATCTCAGAGGCTAATTCTCCCTGTATTCCATGAGATCTCACGTTGCTAACCAATCTCCCATGGGGAACCTGTCAAATGCCTTACTGAAGTCCATATAGATCACGTCCAATCCTCTTTGTTACTGATTCAAAAAGACACAATCAAGTTTGAGAGACATGATTTCCCACACACAAAGCCATGCTCACTATCCCTAATCAGTCCTTGCCTTTCCAAATACATGTAAATCCAGGTAGGTGTAAGGAATGCTGGATGACTAAAGAAATCGAGGGTTTGGTTAAGAAAAAGGAAGCATATGTCAGGCATAGACAAGAGAGATTGAGTATCCTCTCCAACAATGTGCCCACCACTGATGTCAGGCTCACTGGTCTATAGTTCCCTGGCTTTTCCTTACCACCTTTCTTAAATAGTGACACCATGTTAGTCAACCTCCAGTCTTCCGGCACCTCACCTGTGACTATCAGTGATACAAATATCCCCGCAAGGGGTCCAGCAATCACTTCCCTAGCTTCCCACGGAGGTTTAGGCTACACCTGATCAGGTCCTCCGGGATTTATCCACTTTTATGCATTTCAAGACATCCAGCACCACCTCCTGTAATATGGACATTTTTCAAGATGTCCCCATCTATTTCCCCATTTTCAATATCTTCTATATTCTTCTCCACAGTAAACACTGGTGCAATTCTCTCCCTAGTTACCCTTTTATCCTTTTATTGTACTTATAAAAGCCCTTTGGAATGTCCTTAACCTGATTTGCCAAAGCTATTTCATGTCCCCCTTTTGCCCTCCTGATTTCCCTCTTAAGTGTACTCCTACTGAATTTATGCTCTTATAAAGATTCACTCAATCTCTCCTGTTTGTACCTGACTTATGCTTCCTTTTTCTTAACCAAACCCTCAATTTCTTTAGTCATCCAGCATTCCCTACACCTACCAGCCTTTTCTTTTACCCTCATGGAAATATATTGCCTCTGGACGTTTGCTATTTCATTTTTGAAGACTCCCATTTTCCAGCTGACCTGCAAACAACTGCCCCCAATCAGCTTTTGAAAGTCCTTGCCTAATACCGTCAAAATTAGCCTTCCTCCAAATTAGACCTTTCAACTTTTAGATACGGTCTATCCTTTTCCCCATCACTATTTTAAAACCAGCAGAATTATGGTTGCTGACCCCAAAGTGCTCCCACTGACACCTCAGTCACCTACCCAGCCTTATTTCCAAGAGTAGGTCAGGTTTTGTACCTTCCCTCGTTGGTACATCCACATACTGAATCAGAAACTTTTCTTGTACTTCTAGTGCATCCTGCAAAGATTTCAGAGTAGCAACTAGTTGATGTAACTGCTTTATGGAAGGAAAATGTTTAATGTTGCTGCAGAAGGCCATATTGTCCAGAGACTACCAAGGTATGATGCCAAAATTGTCAGTTTACAGAAATTTATCAAATAGTACAATAAATGGAAGTACAGTATTCATAACGACATGAGGCCAATTGGTATGAAGTATCCTTGAATCTTTACCAATTGTAAAATCAATTTTGCTGCTGAACTGGAGTGGAAAGGTTCAAGTAATCCTGGTGAAATCAATAGAACCTGATTCAGAGTGTATCAGTCTGCAAGTCAATAGAATTTAAGCTGTCAATGAATTTCCAAGTACAAAGCCAAACTGAAAATCAAATTCCCTTAAGTTTTTGTGCATTTCCAGGATAACTGGATGAATGAGGGTGGAGTGGTGTTTCTGATGTTGAATCGGCATCCTGGTGGCCTCTGCAAAGAATTATGTTTCTTAGCATCAAAAATGTGCCAGCCCCTTATGATCTAATTTAAAGGCGGTTGTGTCTGTTCGGGGGGAAAAAAAATTGTTTTAATTTTATATCTACATGCATGTATTAGGCTTAATAGTGATTTCTTCCTCAATCACCTTCCACTTTCCTCTGCCTGGCTGAATGTGTTCTCATTGAATAATTGCTCCTTTAATTCATCTCCCTTCTGCCAAGTCAAAAGAGTGGCTATAGGCACCCACATGGGTCCCAGTTATGCCAGTCTCTTTATGGGGTGTGTGGAACAATTCTTGTTCCAGTCCTATACTGACCCCTTCCCACAACTTTTCTTGAAGCATTGATGACTGATTCAGTGCTGCTTCATGCTTTCATCAGGATCTTGAAAACTTGGTTCATTTTTGCCTCCAAATTCCACCCCTATTTAAGTTTTACACCATCCATTTCCAGCACTTCCCTTCCTTTCCTTGACCTCTCTGTCTCTATTTCAGGAAATAAACTGTCTACTGCCTTCTACCGAAAAGCCACTGACTCCTATAGTTACCTTCATTATAGCTCGTCACACGCCTCTTCCTGCAGGGACGTATCCCATTCTTCCAGTTCCTTTACCTATGTCGCATCTTGTCGGAGAATGCCATCTTCCAAAACAGCGCTGTTGATGTGGCTTGCTTCTTCCATGACCATGGTTTCCCACCCATTGTGATTGACAGGGCCCTCAACCACATCCAACCTATCGCCCATGCATCCTCTGTTGCCCCTTCCCACCACTCAATAATATGCTCAGGTTCTCCTTGTCTTCACTTTTTTCATCCCACCAACTTCTGCATTTGAAGGATCGTTCTCTGCCATTCCAGTGAACTTCAGCAGAATGCAATCATCAAACACATCTTCCCCTCACTCCCAGTCTGCATTTCGCAGGGATCGCTCCCTTCGGGACACCTTAGTCCATTCTGTTACCACCAGCATCCTCCCATGTAACTGCAGAAGGTGCAGCACCAACCCTTCCTTGTATTCCCTGCTCACCATCCAAGGCCCTAAACAGTCTTACCAGGTGAAGTAGCATTTCACTTGTACCTCCTCCAATCTTGTGTATTCAAATAGCTGCACCCAGTTTGGCCTACTGTGATTGGAGAGACCAAATGCACACCAGGTGTCCACTTCACAGAACACCTCCAGTCAGTGCCAAGCAAGATCCCAACCTTCCCATAACCAGTCATTTTAACACAGTACCTCTGCTCACATGCCCACTTGTCTGACTTGGCAGGCTGCAGTGTTCCAGTGAATTACAGTGCAAACTAGAGGAACAGCATCTCGTCTTCAGACGAGACATTTATTTACAGCCTTCTGGATTTAATATTGAGTTCAACATCTTGAAATTGTGAACCAACTCCCATTTCTTACCTTTTTTAGTTTTATTTGTTTCTTTCTCTGTTACCATGTTTTCCCCCCCCCTCCAAAAAAAGGGACTGTCATCTCTGGCAGGTAGGCACACCGTTGTTCTGCCATTCTCACATTCCGATCACTTAATCTAAACTATTAACATCTCGTCTCCACCAGCATCCTACACTCACACCCTAGCATAAATGTGTCCCCTCTGTTTCACTACTTCAGCTATGATGTAAAGTCATCTAGACTTGAAATGTTAGCTTGCTCCCTCAACATGGATGCTGTCTGACCCATTGTGACATCCACCATTTGTTGTTTTCAGTACAAATTCCAGCATGTGCACTAATTTGCCCATTCATTTGAGGATCATCTTTCTGCTGAAGGAATAGATAAATCACTGGAGAGAGAATCTTCACTGAGATTGGAAGTATGAATGGCTGTACTACGCTATTAATGTGCAAGCTCTCATCGGTGTTTTTAAAAAAATTAAACATCCAATTCCTAGGTAGAGAAGAAAGATGGTCACTCTGGACAAATGGTCTTGCAATGGAAAATTCCAAATCTGGTCCCAAGCGGGATCTTCTGATGCCACAGTAAAGATGACTTGATGAATTTGTTAAACCGTTTGCATGGAGGCAGTGTGTGAATTTGGCAGGTTAATAAAATTTTTAAATTTGCATTTTTTTTAGAATAAATCTATTCAATTAAAATTCCTTGTTTCATATTTCAATATGATGAGCACCTACAACAGGTGTGTGTTCACATTTATATTCTATTTGTTAACCAGTTTTTAAGAACTTTTCAAACTGCAAATGTGGATTGAAATGTCACTAATCTGAAAAACTTCATCTGTTGGTTGAATTCTGTTTGACTAGGGTAAACTGTATTGGTGCTAGCACTGCATTTCTTATCACTAATCCATTGTTTTATGTTGGTTTATTGGCTTTCTTTGGAGTATGTAGTTTATGATGTGACATTGAACAAATACTGACACTCCAGTTTAATACCAGAAGATTTTTGGAAATGCTGTCTTTCTGTATGTTTTAATTGTACTTTAAAGGAAGGGTTTGGAATGTTTCTGAAATCCAAACCTACATTGCTTCCTCTTCCATTAAAATCAAATTAATTAGTGCCATGAACTTGTAGCAGTTAATAGTTTGCCACTGCATTATTCAAGCTAGCTAATGAAACAGTACCTAAAAAACTAATTTCTACTGTTAGATCTGGAGTCCAGATTTGAGTATGAGTGGTTAACTGATTGAAGTAGCTGGTGGTTGACAATTGGAAGAAACAATCCTTTTTTTATTGTTTTAACGTATCTTAAGTTGGTCTTTTTAAATATGCTTAATATTACAAACTTTGTTTCTGTTTTTTTTTGTAGCACGATTACCTTTCAAACGTCTCAACCCTGTACCAAAGCCAGAAAATGAACAGACTACTGATACTAAGCGGACAAAAATTTCCACTAATGCACCCGAGCAACTGGCAGCAGTCAAACTCATTGCATCTGTGGAAGATGTTGAAAATGACTGCAAAATAAACTTGGATGGCCAAACTGGAAATTCTGCAACAGTGGATGGGGATCTGGCTCCCTGCAAACTTGTTAATGGGAAAGGACCTCTTGATGATTTTTTGCATTCCGTTGAGAAGAAGAATGCCGTGGTTACAATGCATACTAGTGGACTCCATTCCACAATTGACTTAACATGCGATTCTAGCAATGAAGGTTTGGACAGCATAGGCACCACAGATGTAAAACTGTTGGCTTGTGAGAAAGAGCTAAATGAGAAAACAACAGTTGTTTCTGAAAAAAAATGCAACTGGTTTGATAGCCTGAAACCTAGTGAAAGTAAAGAGGTAAATTCTGAAAATTCAGCCTCTGGGCAGAGTAGCAGGGAAAGTAAAACTTATCAAGGACAAGAAATTGAAAGCAATAGCCCAATTGTGAACAATGCGTTGAGAGGCAGAATGCCTGTGGTGGTTTTAAAAGACATAATGGCTGGCAAGGCCTGCTGGATTGGGAATCTAGAGAAGGGCATAATGCAAGTGGGAGGATCTGGGTCATTTACAAATGAAAGCAGTGAGTCACCCATCAGTTCTCTATCAAGTTCTATTTCAGCTACTGATAGTTCACCAGAAACAAAGTCTCCAGCGGATGAAAGAAGTCCCAGATCTGCATTCTCAACACCTGGAAACAAGGTTGATATACGATTATTTTTATACGTTATTTGGGCAAGGGGGAAGAGAAAAGTGTTACTGTCTCCAATGCACTAATGAGAACTTTTGTTAAACCGTATCCAATTGAACTGTGAAGGGTCTGGAAGTATGACTGTGTGCATGTTTGGGGAGAAAAAGCACTTTGAGCTACTTAACAAAGATGAAATGCAGTTTTATAAAAAAAAGAATCATACAATGTTCGTGTCTGTGAGCATGAATCTTAAATGATTGTTTAGCAAGTTTTTTTAGGACTTGATTTTATTATACAGAGGAACCTCGATTATCTGAATGAGATGGGCTGGCACGATTTCATTCGGATAATTGATTTATTTGGTTAATCGATTCACTGCCTTTCCTCTGGGATCAGAGGTTTCTGTGAAGTCTGCTCCCTGTTCAGGAGACTAGGCAGCAGCACACTCCAAGCAAATCCCGCCCCCCCACCACCACCACCACCAAAAAAAACTGCTTTGGACAATCGAGGTTCCTCTGCATACACATTTGAGCCTTAATCATTACCCAATAGGTTTTTGTTTCTGACAAACATGACATTTAAAAGAAAAACATTTATTCTGCCTTTGGACATTTGTTATTTCAAGGGATAAGACTGCCACTTAATTATTGCAGTGTTTAGCTGCCACTTGGGTTTTAAGTATCTTTTTGTAAACAGAAACGATTGAAAATTTCAATTTTGAAATTATGAAATCTGCAAAATAGTTTCTCGATTGTCACGTGAATCACTTATATATCTAAATCTCTGCCATAAAATGCTTTTGATTGCATAGAAGGATTGTGCTCATGAAAATTGGGCTGGTTGACTAGTTTTACTAAAGGAAAACAAAGCACTATGCAAGCAAGGTTGGTTAGTTTATAAAATGGGAGCCTACATTTTACCTGCAATGGTAGAATTATTCTACCAGATAGTCAGAAATGCATCTTATGAGATGAATTTTATTTTACTAAGTATCTGAATTTTCTGTTGCTGAGAATCAAATTTAAGAAATAATAGTTAACAACTTCCAATTTCCTTTTACTGTTAGAAGCACTTTAATATTGAAGCTTATCTCTGTATTCCCTAGCCCAGTTGAGAGTTTTTTTCATTTTTGTCAAACTGATGTATGATATTCTGTTTTCACTATTGCTAGCTTGTCTTCATTCTTCCTTTTGTCAACTCTTCTGCCTGTCCTAAATAGTTTTACAGCAATATTTATTTGTCATTATCCTACTTACACTTGACTTTTTCTCCTCTTGGCCATAGGTTTGTGCAGTGTTCACAACCACCGCAATTTTTCAGCTATGATTTTATAGCTATGAGTTTTTGTCGCATTCGGAATTGTGCTTTTCAACCTATGAAACTTGGATTCTTGTTTTATCCCATTTTCTGTATTTGTCTTTTTACGAAAGAGATTCTGTACCTATAATTCTTTTCCTCAAGTTGAGAATCTAAAGTTAATCATGTTTTATTTCAGCTTGACTTAAAATGTACTATTTTATGTGACTTCACATCTGTCTGTTTCACAACTCCTTCAGTATTAACAAATTGTAATATATATTTTGTGCTTTTTATCTTATTTCCTTCGTGGAAACATTAGCTAAGAAGAGTTAGCAGTAGGACATTTTCTGGAATTAAAGCAGAAGGATGCCACTTGAGAATTTGGTATAATTAGACATATGAAATCCATTCACTAGGAGGGACACAGAGCAGGTCTTACAGCTTGTTTTAGTTTCACTGTAATATATCAGAAAATCAGAATGCAATTATCAAGTGGTGAAGGAAAAGGGCAAAAAAACATAGCATCAGCTATTTTTAAAAGATAGAAGTACCACTGTTCTCAATTGCCACTTTTCAAATTATTGTTTCTCTAAGCTCGTTACTGTTATGTGTGCAGATTGCCTGAAGCAGGCTGTTTAGTGATGTATGTCTTTATTAAATCTCTCTTCACTCCTCTGCTGCCTCCTCCTCCTAGAAAGAAAAGTTCCTTCTGAGAGAAATCAGACATAGATTCTGAAAAGTTACATTTTGATATATTAACTATCTTGTAATTGTTCGCTTTCATTTTACTGGTGCCTTCTATTTCGTTTTCTTTGGGAAATGCTTGTTTTTACACTTTTTTGTTACTGTTATCAATGACTCATAGATTAGAGATTGCTCTTTTGCATATTGCAAAAGCATCAAACATTCTGCTACCCCCTTGAATGGGTGGCACGGTGGCTCAGTGGTTAGCACTGTAGCCTCACAGCACCAGGGATCCAGGTTTGATTCCAGCCTCAGGTGACTGTCTGTGTGGAGTTTGCACGTTCTCCCTGTGTCTGCGTGGGTTTTCTCCAAGTGCACTGGTTTCCTCCCACAGTCCAAAGATGTGCAGGTCAAGTGGATTGGCCATAAATTGCCCATAGTGTTAGGAACATTAGTCAGAGAGAAATGGGACTGGGTGGGTTACTCTTTGGAGGGTCGATGTGGACTTGTTGGGCCTGTTTCCACACTGTAGGGAATCTAAAAATGAATGGGCAAGGAGGAAAAAGCGCAAGGGTCCTTGTATGTACCTTTGTTTTTATTTGTTTGAGTCACTATTTGTGTCAACCCTTCTAGCAATACACATACCAATTCCCCAGGGCATAGCTACATAAGTGAATCTTTTCACCCTGGCAAAAGAAGGTCCCATGGTGTGTAGGGGAGCAAAATAATGCTGCCACATTTTGCACAGAAGAAATCTGTGTGACATCCCCACCTGACTGTGTTTCTTTTTCTTTTATTCTTCTCCCAGTCCTGCAGTGTAAATGTAGGATCCATTTGCAGTCTGATTGTGTCTTAGGTTAACCGTGTCCTTCTGCTATGAGAACTGGCATGTGAGACTTTTTCTTTCTGCTTGCTTGAGAGCAAATTAACTGTTGGACATTACTGTATCGCATTTCTGACTTTCACTCTTTCAGCTCCATGACATGAAGGCATAGATCTAAAGTGAGGAGGGAAAGATTTTAAAAAGGACCTGAGGGATAGCTTTTTCATGCAGAGGATGGTGTGTGTATGTAATGATCTTCCAGAGGAAATAGTGGAGACTGGTGCAATTACAACATTTTAAAAGGGTATATGAATAGGAAGTGTATGGAAGGAAATGGGCCAAAGGCTCCAAATAGGTCAGATTGGGATGTCTAGTTGATTCAGACGAGTTATACTGAAGGGTCCATTTCTGCTCTCTGTTACTGTATGATGCTGATTATGTGGGCCAAAGGCATAGATACCCTGGCAAGCTTGTCTGCAGTGTGAATGTTTAAAAGAAATAGTACACAAATTTCCAAATTTGAGAATAGCTCCTCAAAGAAAAATGAAGAGGAACTGACCCAAAAGAAACAACAGTTAAACTGGAAAGTATCAAAGGAAACTGAGACCAAAAATGCTAGAACCAGACATCTTGACAAATGAGTATTTACTGAAAATAGGATCCACTTGTAACTAAGAATAGAGCCTTGATGTTGAACTTGCTTTCTCAAGCAAGATCAAGTGAAGCCACTACCATAAGCCATGCATATTCCAGGAGGTTACGTCATGGTCACCTATTAAATTCACCTTACTTCTGTCTCTGGGGCAGCAGATTTGTTTCAAAAAGTTGCACTTCTTATGAAGTTGAAGCAACCAATTCTGAAATGTTTATATTGCATATTCCTTATTTTTTGTGATTGAATTGCAAAGGTGGGAATTCACTGCTGCAGTTTTATTAAGCCTGTAGCCTCCCTCAGCTAACCTGTAATCTATGACCTGCTCTATCTTTACTGTTTCCAGCTTTCTATATTTAAAGTAAAATTTTGTGCATAATGTGCAGTAGGTGCTAAAGTCATGCCTTCTGTCAAAGCCTGTTATGTCATGCATTTATATGCGTAAATTGAAAAGGCAAGTTCTTTTTCAGTTTCTGAAAGCTTTGGGAAATAAACTATGCCACTTTGGGAATCAAAGGAAAATATTCATTTAAAGCTAAACTCTAAAGAGAAATTATTCTCCATGAAAATTGACTTTTTAAAAGATTGCTTGTTTATAAATAGAGCAAAGGCGAGAAATTGAGCGCATCCTGTGGTAGTACTTCTATCATAAATCAATCTTGGATTTTGGGCATATTGTTGCATGAGCTTTTTCTGTTTCATTTCCCCATGTGATGTGTCATTTGTGGTCAGTCTATTGGTGTGACACTATACCCGAGATGTGTATAGCCTTTTTTGCATGTGACTTGGTCTTCAAAGCAGCAATCCTGGTCATGATAATCTGATTACTCAAAACACACTGCCAAATTCTATTGCCATGCTGTATCAGCTGAGTCACCTTAGGAAATTAATAAGTATACTATTGCTGAGCTTTATATGAAAGGAGTTAATTACATTTGACTCTCTTTGCTTTAGAACATAGAACAATACAGCACAGTACAGGCCCTTCGGCCCTCGATGTTGCGCCGACCTGTGGACTTTTCTCAGTTCGTCCTCCTATACTATCCCAAAATCATCCATGAGCTTATCTAAGGATTGTTTAAATCTCCCTAATGTGACTGAGTTGACTACCTCAGCAGGTAGGGCATTCCACGCCCTTATTACTCTCTGCGTAAAGAACTTGTCTCTGACATCAGTCTGAAATCTATCACCCCTCAATTTGTAGTTATGCCCCCTCGTAAAAGCTGACGTCATCATCCTAGGAAAAAGTCTTTCTCTGTCTACCCTATCTAATCCTCTGATCATGTTGTATGTCTCTATCAAATCCCCCCTCAGTCATCATCTTTCCAATGAGAAAAGACCCAAGTCTTGGAGCCTTTCCTCATAATACCTTCCCTCCAGACCAGGTAACATTCTGGTAAATCTCCACTGCACCTTTTTCCAATGCTTCCACATCCTTTTGTAATGGGGCGACCAGAACTGTATACAATATTCCAAGTGTGGCCGCACCAGCGTTTTGTATAGTTGCAGCATGATATTGCAGTTCCTGAACTCAATCCCTCTACCAATGAAACCTAACACACCGTATGCCTTCTTAACAGCACTATCCATCCAGGTGGCAATTTTCAGGGATCTATGCACATGGACTCCAAGATCCCTCTGCACATCCACACGACCAAGAATCTTTCCATTGGCCAAGTACTCTGCCATCCTGTTGTTCTTACCAAAGTGCATCACCTCACATTTAGCTGCATTGAACTCCATTTGCCACTTCTCAGCCCAATTCTGCAGTTTATTCAAATCCCCCTGCAACCTGTAACGTTCTTCCAAACTGTCCACTACTCCACCGACTTTAGTGTCATCTGCAAATTTACTAATCCGTCCACCTATGCCTGCGTCTAAGTCAAATGACAAGCAGCAGTGGTTCCAAAACAGATCCTTGTGGAACACCACTAGTAACTGGACTCCAGACTGAATATTTTCCATCAACCACCACTCGCTGCCTTCCAGAAAGCTAGTTACTAATCCAAGCTGCTAAATCACCCTCCATTCCATGCCTCTGCATTTTCTCCATCAGCCTACCATGTGGAACCTTATCAAAGGCTTTATTGAAGTCCAAATATACCACGTCAACGGCCCTACCCTCCTCTACATGCTTGGTCACCCTCTCAAAAAAACTTTCATATTTGTTCACACTTATACATTTTTAAAATACTTTGTTAGTTCCAATGCCAATGATTACCCAATTATTATAAAAGTGATGCAACATTTAACCTAACAAAAACAGCTGCATTTGTAAGTTGGCTTGTTTCAAATCTGCTGCTTTATTTTCACACAATATTGAATTTCTCAGTAAACATCGAGGTAGAACCTGAAGTAATTTAACCAAAAGTACAGTGCTTGCAAAACTGTTTTTGTAACAAAAAGCCAGTGCATCGGAGCTCAGGTTTCTTAGTCTAAAGCTGAGTTGATGTATATCTATTATAAAGCTGGAGAGGGTTCAGAAGAGAATTACCAGAATGTTAACGGGAATGGAGGATTTGAGTTGAAAGGAGACTGGGACTTTTTTTCACTGGATCGTAGGAGGCTGAAGGGTGATCTTTTATAGAGGTTGACAAAATCGTGAGGGATATAGCTAAGGTGATTTTTCCCCTGGGTAGGGCATTTCAAGTTCAGGGGCATACAAGTTCGTAAGATATAGAAGCCGAATTAGGCCATTTGGCCCATTGAGTCTCCTCTGCTATTCAATCGTGGCTAATATGCTCCTTACCACCGCCCCCCTCACTTTCCTGCCTTCTCTCCGTATCCCTTCAACTCATTACCAATTAAAGATCTGTCTAATCCTTCGTAAATTTACTCACTGTCCCAGCATCCAGATTCACAACCCTTTGGGAGATGTAGGCTTCTTCAATTGTGTTTTAAGTTTGCTACCCTTATCCATAGATTTTTACTTCTCTTACTAGAATGCCCCATAAGAGGAAGCATCCACTCCACATCTATTTTATCCACACCTTTTATCATCTTGAATACCTCCATTTTATCTCCATTCTTCTGAATTCCAAGTTTCACGGTGAGAGAAGAAATATTTACAAAAGACGAGAGGCAATTATTTTACATGGTGGTTCGTGTGAGGAATTAACTTCCAAAGGAAATAGTGGATGCGAGTACAATTACAACATTTGAAAGACATTTAAATAAATGAGAGGGATATGGACCAAGTGCTGGCAGATGGGACCAGTTTAATTTGGGATTATGGGCATCATGGACTAGTTGGACCGAAGAATCTTGCTGTGCTGGATGATTCCTATAACAAGCACTACCATGAAAATCTAGCAATGATGAGTATAAGCAATTGAGTGTTGGCTTTATGGATTGAAACCTCAGTTTTCTTTCCTGCATAATGAAATGAAGTAAATCAGTCATTAGCTCTGACACATTCATAGCTATTATTTTGGGTCTCATGCTGCAGATATCAGTCGTAATTGACCCACTTCCTTTAGGTCTCTGAATTGGAAAGTCATTTCTGTGACTTTTTCCACTGACATTATATGAAAACCTAAAAATATGCAATGGGTATGAAGTGGAGAAAAAATTATTACCTTTCACTTAGTTCAAAATACGTTGCGGATATACTGACAGATCCAGCAGCTTCTGGAGTTAGGCCAGGATGGATTTTCAAATTTGTGGTTTTCAAAGAAAATTATTCAAACATAGTTTAGATAGGAATGGTCTAACCCACTGAGTAGGGGAGAGAGGGAAAACCCTGGTGATGCAACTGCAGACTGTATAAGGTTAATAGTCATGCCTGAACAGGTATTAATTCCAGTGTGAGAGAAGTCTCCCAGTTGCGTCCATCAGCACAACCTAAAATGAAAAAGATCAATTTATTATTTAAAGTCTGGTTTTTAGTTGGTTGACTTTGGGAGAGCACACCTTTGAGTACAATCTTGAAACAGTGGACAATCAGTTTAGTGCATATTCTAGTCTTGAATCTGACTTTGAAAGATAAGATTCACATGTGAAGTCCAATTCTATTAGTGACAATTTTATAATTTATACCCAGAAGGCATTGTTTTTGTAGATGCAAATTGCTATTTAAAGATAGAATTGGGATTTGTCAAACTGATTAAAATCAGTTGTTTCCTGTCTACCATGTATTAGACAGTATAATTTTTATAACCCTGTTGTGATATTCCTATAAAACATTTCAAATTAAATTAACCTTTTAGGTGACTTGGTTATGGTAGCACTCTCCTTGCAACTCCGGTTACAGGTTTGAATCCTATTCCATATTTAATACTCGATCATTTAGAATATCTGGTCATTGTTCTGTCATTTCAGGAGTTTTGTGTTTGACTTGGTGCCATTTTTTTTAATTACAACTACCTGATTATATTTCAAAAGTGCTTTTATTGGCTGTAAGATGCTATATGGCCTAGTTTATTTCAAAAAATTGTTGTTGTGCAGCATTGTTTTTAAAATGTAGAATATAAGCAGTGAGTAGTTTGCAAATTAGTTGCTTTATTGTTGGAGTTGTGCCAGTTAACCTCTACTATTTGATTATGCGTACAGATATTTTGTTTCTATACTCTAAAATGAGCCATTCTAATTACAGGTTACGCAAACACCAAAGTTGCAGGGCAAGAGACTCAAGCAGCAACAGGTATTCAGATTGTTTTATTAACTTACTGCTAGCATTTGAGCCTAAATTTGATCAAAGATGACAAATCACATGACAGTGGTGACGAGAATGACTTCTTCCTGATTTTCCTGAATTCTAATATTTGTCATCCGTTTACAGTATTGCATCTTAAACAAATAGAACATTTGCGCCACCATGCTTCCAGTTGCTTCCAAATTTTAATGTTGGACGTCGGGATCCAGTCCTTAAATCCTGCCCAGTCATTGCACAGTTTTCAAAATTTGGAAATGGCAATAACCCCATTAAAGCCATAATTCTAATGTTCTGCAATTTAATAATAACTCCATATAAAGAACCTGTACTAATGAGGTGACCTATCAAGGTCTGTAAGATAAAAATCTTCTCATTTATGGGGAGAGAAGAGCCATAAGCTTTAAATATAAGATAGTCACCAAGAAATCCAATAGGAAATTTAGAAGGACTTCTTTGCTCAAATACTTAGAATGTAAAATCCTTCAACACAGGAAGTGGCTGAAGCAAATATAATGGAGGCATTTAAGGTGAAACTGAACAGCCCAACCATGTTAAGGCAAAACTTCACCCTATCTGAGATTGAAGGGATAAATTTGGAGGAGGAGTGGGATGCTCCTTTCTTCCTTTGTGTGATTTGGGTGTCTGCTGTGGTGTTCTAAGAACTGGAATATGTTTCCAGGATGTTTTTCTATGAGCAGCAATTGAACTATGTGATACCAAACTCTCTCAAGGTATGGTCTCTTTGTAGTTTTCCTTTGTTTTAATGTTCATATTAAATTTTTATTCCAATGCTCAAATTGAACTTTGATTGAAGAAGATTGGATCTACAGCCTATACTTTGAATGTTCTGTTATTAGTTATGACTATGTTTGGTTCACGTTGATGTTTTATGATTTCATTGTTTCTAGGAACGTGAAGAGAAAAGACTAAAACTAAAAATAGAAAAGGAAGAGCGAGAGCGTGCAAGAGAGGAGGCCAGACTTGCCAAAGAACGTGCAAAGGAGGAAGCTAAGAGGAAAAAGGACGAGGAAAAAGAACAAAAAGACAAGGAAAGGAAAGAGAAAAAGGAGAAAGAAGAAAAAGAAAAAGCAGAAAGGCTAAGATTAAAGGAAGAAAGACGAAAAGAGAAACAAGATGCATTGGAGTGAGTTACTCGCAATATAAATGCTTGCTGGGCAGAAATGGATAATTATAGAATTCGCTTTATTTCAGTAGGGACTTGGTTCATCTACCAAATTGTTGACATCGGATGAATTTGTAAAGTTTCATGTTAAAGTACTCCAAATTCTAGATTCTGAAACTAAAATAAAGTGAGACTCTGTAGGTAAGTAACTTGTGCAGTTTAGTGTAGACTTATCTGACTGTTTATTTAACTTCATAATTGGGTTGACTAATATTCTGATTTCACGCATAATAAATATTTACTGTAATTTACATATCTAGGACAATATTAACAAGATAGCAAGCAGGACTCTGTACCAAGTGCTGTTGGATCAATTTTAAGTCCCTCGATTAGGTAGATGGGATTTCTAATTTAAAATCACAATCTGGAAAAACCACGTCCTTTGACTACTTCCTCAGTGCTGTATTGAGGTGTCACAGATTATTTGCTTGTTCATAATGAGACCTCAACCCATAGCCTTCTGACTCCAGAAATGTGTGCCATCAGCTGAACCAACTGACATTAAACAACTATTTATAGCAGTAGTAAGTGCTGATTAAAAATGAATTGAAACAAATGCTGTAACATCTGAGTATTGTTTGCACTTGATATATCTAGCATCTACAGTATCTTGCTTTTTTTTTAACCCTGTATTTATTTTGTGCAGCATATGTTTCTTTGTTCTGTCAGTATTACCTGAGCATTGTTCGCCTTTTTTAATTTGCAAACTTAAATAAAAAAGGGGCAGTAAACCTCTATAATTTTCTTGTATTTTTTGTAATAGGGCAAAATTGGAAGAGAAGAAAAAGAAAGAAGAGGAGAAACGGTTGAAAGAAGAAGAAAAAGTAAATAGTCACTTGGCTTTGCAATCCCTGACTTGTTGATGTCTCTGCAATTGTCTTTTTTTAAACCCCGATTGTTCCCTCATCTCCATCTTTTGTCAGAAGTTTATACAGACTATCAGCCCTAGTAGTTCCCCAGAGCAGATCTATTCCTTTTCCTCTATTCAAAGGAGTACATTGCTGACTGTGCCTGCGATGCAACTGGTTTGCCTTTCATAGTGGCTGTGCCTTCTGAAGATGCTAAAAGATTCTCGTTGCACACGCACCGTTTTTTGATATGCCTTGCCAGTAAAAAAAATGGCAACAACAAAGTAGCCATAATGGTTTTTTGCATTTGGATGGCATGACTTCACTGCAGTACTGGCAAAGTACACATTTTACACATGTGCAGTGAGACCCTTTGGCATTTCAGCAGTTGTATCTGGCTGGACCATATCCAATGCCATCCTCTGCCAAGTTATCTCAGAATTTCTTTTGGAGAGCATAGATAACCCTTTTTGCTTCCTTGTACATATGCATCAATAATTAACTATTCAAGTGTCCACTGTAAGTAATTCATTGTAATCTATTCCTATTCATAAATCAATTTTCTGGTGGTACCTTGTACTGTGCACTTTAATGTTGTCTCTATTGTCTATAGTTATATTGTCTGTTTTTGAGGTGTACCATCTTAAATATGATTACAGCGTTTAAAGGCAGAGAAAGTTAAAGAGATTTCAGAAATAACAAGATTCTTCCAAAAACCAAAGGCTCCTCAAGCCCCTAAGGTAAGGATACTTTTCATGGATTAATACTTGTGCAGTTTGGCTCAGGTAATGGATTTGCCTGTACAAACCAGATTAATGCCTGATGTTTTGTATGGTACTTCCTTTAATAACTTTTCAAATCTTTCTCTTGTTGTACAACATAATTGGTCAAACCTGAGACAATCCTGTAAGTAAAACATTCACAATGGGTTTCAATTTATTTCTTTGTTTGTCCTGTGTTTATTCTCCTGTCCCAACTAAGTAAGTGGGCATTTTGGACAGAATGCTCCTTGCAAACCCAAGTTTTCCTATGTTAAAGTATCTCAATCATTTTAATTCAAATTGAGAACTGCTTTTGACAAGATACATTTTCATATATGATTTTTAAGCTGGATATTAGACTCAACAAAGCTGTTGAATCACTTACAATGGGTAGCACTCAGGTACTGATGCTATACCAGCGGAACTTATCAAGTATGGAAAACAGTGTTGTAGTAAATTCATATCCTTCTTCAAAGATACACAAGTTGTGACATTTTATTAAAAAATCATGTTCAACCTCTTTGCACTGACAGGCCACAGCAACATATTTTTGAAAATTCTTGGAATGGTTTTGTAAACACTGTAGATTAGTTTTAATGTCCATCCATTTAACATATTGTTACTTGTTTTTGACTTGTGTACGTGACCACCTTTTTAAAACCGTTTGATTGCTACAGGGCTTATAGGTTGTAACAATGCATTTTTTTTTCCCCAGCAGGTAAAAAAAGTAGAAAAAAATCTGCCTGATCAGAAGTATTATGCTTTCTGATGCATCGGAGGTTGTTAGATCACAAGATATAGCAGCAGAATTGGGCTATTTGACCAATTGAGTCTGCTATGCCATTCAATCTTGGCTGATATGTTTCTCAACTTATTCTCCTGACTTCTCCCCATTAACCTTGATCCTCTTACCAATCAAGAACCTATCTATCTCTGTAAATATATTTAGTGACTTGTCCTGTGCAACCTGCTGCAGCAGTAAGCTTTGCAGTTTAGTCACGCTCTGGCTGAAGAAATTCTGAGAAATTGATAAAGCAGAATAAGTGGGTCGAAGGTCATTCAACAGATGTACTGTTAATGATGGCCTTTAATTCCTAGGCTCACCTTCAGTGGCCCCACTTTTTCCAGGGCTGGGACAACTCCATCTCTGAGCCTGACACCATTTCTCAGTTTGTGCTGCTTTGGGAGGCAGCAACTCCAACCACAGCTGATCCCTGACTTTGAATGCTTTATGTGGCCTGCAGTCTGTAGGATGGATTCCCTACTGTTAAAGAAAAATGGTAACTGCAGCAGTTGAAGTATCTCCCATCTAAGCATCACAGTGAGGTGCTAACCATATTGCTTGTGTTCAGCCAAAATCTAGTCTCTAATTATCCCCAGTCCCAGTGTGGTTTTAGAGATGGAAGACCTACAGTTGGGAGGGGGATAAAAATTCCTGTCTTGAATTGCAGGAGTTTAACATTCAGCCTCCCTTGAAGAGCTGAATGCTCCATTATTCTGAGGTCACAGCAGATCTGATTTGTAACCTTATCTGCATTTCCATCATGTTAAGCCACGTAGTGAAAAGTGTTAAAGCAAGAATGTGTCTACCTATATTTCTTAGTATTCACTGAGTCTTTCTGAAAATGTCATGGAAGTAGTGTTCACAAAATCCCTACAATGTAGAAGACCATTCAGCTCATCGAGTCCATCCAACCTCCAAAGAGCATCCCACTTATATCAATCCCCTTACCCCACCTCTGTAGCCCTGCATTTCTGATGACCAATCCACCTAACCTGCACTTTTTCCTCTTGTGTGGAAGGAAACCTAAGCAGACACTGGGCCAATGTTCAAACTTCACACAGACAGTTAACTGAGGTTGGAATGGAACCTTGGTCCCTGACGCTGAGAGACAGAAGTACTAATCACTGCAACTGTGCTGCCCCAAAGACTCCACCCTCCGCACATTTTGTTTCTTTCCATTTTGTTTTGAGTGGGTTAGCTCTGATCACAGAATTGTTTTGGTGTGGAAGGGAGCCATTCAGTTCCTCATTAGTAATAAAAAGTATTAGTTTCCTTTTTGTTTGTACCTTTCATTTCTCTCCCTTTCCACTTAAATGACAGTAAATGTCTACATTTAAATTTTTGAGCTACTGCATTCCCCTTGGTGTTATTTTGAAAGTATGTTATAATTGTTGAACATGGCACCTAAAATAACAGCTGTAGAATTACCAGTGCTAACGTAAAATGCTTACAGACTATCTAATCATAAGTTGATCCATTTCTTAGACTCTAGCTGGATCCTGTGGGAAGTTTGCTCCTTTTGAAATAAAAGAACACATGGTCCTTGCTCCAACAAGCCGGATATACTTAGATCAAGAAGATCTTGAGCAGTTAGATGAATTGCTGGAACGTCAGAGTTATAACTCTAATTACATTAAAGAATTGCACAACCAGAAACCAAGAACATCAGGACCTACAAGTCCTAAAATAAGCACCACAGACACAAATTTATGCAGGTAAAGATGAAGTTCCATATTTCTCAGAATTTCAGTCGTTTTTTTTTATGAATTGGTGAGGAGGATGGGGGCAATTACTTTAAAAGAGAAGCAATCTTCAGTGCTTTCTATGGCTACTTCACTTCAGTAAGCATTTTTTAAATAGTGGTCTTGGTCTGCAGTACCTCTTGAGCCTGCACTCTGAAAACACTCACTCTAATCAGCAGCCTTCTGCTGTCTGTTTTTCCCCTCTCTTTGTGTTTGAGGGTTGGGGCATGGAATTATATTTGATTGGCCCACTCTTATTGCCATTGCCTTCTGCAAGGTAGCTGACCAGGACACTACCACGCTCTGAAAACAACAAATGCCGGAGATCACAGCGGGTCATGCAGCATTCATGGAGAGTGAGCAAGCTAAGTTTTGAGTCTAGATGACTCCAACCTCTGATAAATAGTCATTGAGACTCAATTTTAGCTTACTGTCTCTACATGGATGCTGCCTGACCTGCTGTGATCTCCAACATTTGCTGTTTTCAGTAGATTCCTGCATCTGCAGTAATTTGCTTCCAACACTATCTCGCTCTTATTTCCTGCTATTAGGTGTACTGGAAGAATTTACAAGATGATGGGCAATCTATTAGGTCACATTGCAAACTTATCTATCTTGACCAACGAGTCCTGGCATGTGGGCCAAAACCAGGTCTTGGCTCATTGGTAGGGATGCTATCATTGCCTCGTAAGACCGTCACCATATATCAGTCCACGTTTATTTTTGCCAAAATGTCATCTTGGGAGTAGAGTCCATCATTTTTGTCCTTTGAGCATGCTCAATCATTCAGTAAGAAAAATTATCATTCTGTCAACTCTGTTTATGTATTTGTGTATGCATTATGTTCTTGGCAGCAGTGAGTAACTAGACAAATTAAAACTGCACAGCCTTTCTGGTAAACTAGATTTATTTGAAAGTTAACATTAATTTTACTTTTTCCTAGCGATGATGTGATTATGATAGACACTAACCTAAGCAGTGGAATCATTGAGCGGAGAAAACTTTGCAGGATGAAGCTATTGCAGTTTTGTGAAAATCACCGTCCTGCCTACTGGGGAACGTGGCAGAAGAAGAGTACGAAGGTGAACCCTCGGAATCCTTTGGCTAAAGATGAGGTAAGGAACGTGGTGCAGTGTTGAGTGGGGACTGAAGAACATAAATCTGGGAATTTTCTAATTTGCCAACTTTTTACATTTTATGTACCACCTGAGTCCAGTTAGAAATGGTCCACGAAATGGACAATTATCCTCTGAATCAGTAAAAAGTTAACGATAGTGAATTCAACTATCCTAAGTGCATGATTGATTTTTTTTTAAATCGATAAATAAAGCTTTACTTCCTGGAAAAGTGACTTCAAGCTTTAATCACAAACTGTCATGCTGTTCTGCATGATGAATAAGTAAGCCAGTGTTTTCATCCCTTTTTTTAACCTGACAATTAAGACATTTGGAACTCGACTATTTCTGAGTGTACCTTATTGTCACAGGCTGAAGAATTATGATGTTGTAGAGTCTCAATTGATGTGATCTTTAATCAGTTGTGGTTCCTTGAGATTTATGAAATAATCAGAAGTGATCTGTGGGCTTTTAATAAACTGTTTCCTAATGTTTGCTTGCTTTTATTTAGAGTGGAGAAGTAGACTGAGCATCAAGTTTGCTGAAAATGTGTTGCTGGAAAAGTGCAGCAGGTCAGGCAGCATCCAAGGAACAGGAGATTCGAAGTTTCGGGCATAAGCCCTTCTTCAGGAATGAGGAAAGTGTTCCTCATTCATTCCTGAAGAAGGGCTTATGCCCGAAACGTCGAATCTCCTGCTCCTTGGATGCTGCCTGACCTGCTGCGCATTTTCAGCTCTGATCTCCAGCATCTGCAGACCTCACTTTCTCCTTGAGCATCAAGTTTCACCATCTTAGTGACAAAATTGTAAGAAAGTTTGAGGTGTGGGGGAGGAAATTATTGTCACATTCAGAAAGCTGTCATCTTTGATAACTTTTTAAATGTAAAATGGATAGTGCTTGGATTCAAAAAGTATTGTGAGGTATATAATTTACCTTGGCTTTACAGAAAATGGTGAAGTGTGTTTTGTTCCATGACTTACATGATAATGCAAAGAACACATTTGTGTAACTTTTCACTAATAATTTAAATTGAGTTTGCATCTGATCTAATAATTATGTTTAAATTTATCCCTGTAGCAGTTGTTGGATTATGAAGTGGATAGTGATGATGAATGGGAGGAAGAAGAACCTGGTGAATCTCTCTCCCACAGTGAAGGAGTTAGTATAAACTTTTTACTCTGATTTGACATGAAACGTTTCACTGTTTAGTAGATGTCTCACTAAATAATTCTTATGTATGTGATAAACTTTTGTAATTTAACTTAATGGAATAACTTGTGCTTTTCCATCTGGTGTTAGTAATCTGCAGAAATGTGCAGAACTGGAGAGATTACTGAAATTCATTTGGCCAATCTAAAGTTTTTTTTTAAATAGATGCTAAATACTATTTCACATCGTCTCCATTTTTTTTTGCTAGTTCTACATTTCTAAATATAGCATATGAAATATGTTCATTTCATTTTTTTGTCAGTTGGTTTATGTGACTAACTGGAAGATATGATCTTTACTAACACAATGACTGCATCTTAATTTTTGCCTGTGAAATATTTTGGCATGACTATGTGAAACCTGATGTATACAGTCCATTTTGTTCTGTCCCCTTTTATTGTGGGCAAGATGTTAGGAAGAATATGCTGTCATGTTTCTGTGCTATATCAGGGTAAATGGAATCTCCACAATTTGATCAATGTTCACGAATCACAGTTTATAAGACTTATGCATAGTCATTGATTAAGGATCTCTTAAGTTATAGAAAAATATCACTTGCACTAGAGAGGATGATAAGCCCTGGATATCCATGAAAACCCTACTGCAATTAACAAGAATGAATTGTAGTTATGAAAGTTTGAAGCAGAAATCCACTATAGAGCCATCACTGCAAAATAGCTGGAAAACTTTTTAAAATGTGCAGTGGCCCACAAATTTCCTCTTACATCTTAACCCATCCTTATTTCAGTGCTGACTGGCTTGTGCATTTTCGCTTTTTATTTTGCACACGTCATGAAATGCACAATTTCATGTTTATATGCAACATTGTGTGATAAATATAATATATTCAAAATTTCATTTGAGTTTTGCATGCAAAAAATAAACTTAATGTATGGAGGTGTATTTTCTTAGCTAGGACCCTGAAATGTACTAGTAATCCAGAACTTTATTGTTGCATTTCTTACATCTTGTTTAGGATGATGATGATGAAGCAGATGATGAAGATGATGATGACGGATTTTTCGTTCCTCATGGATATCTGTCTGAAGGAGAAGGTGCAACTGATGAGGTAAAGGTTTGCATTAGATGCATTGAAACGTGTAGTTGAACAATGTTAAGCGCTAATAACAAAACCTTTAGGATCGTCTAATTTTTTTCATGAACAAAGGAACTATAATGTTGTACTATACAATGCAGATTATTAACTTGGTTCAATTCATGGTCTGCTGCTTTTCTGGACCAAGTTGGACAATCATATGAATGAGTTCAAGAATGGGTGCATTTTGATCATTGGAAATAGATAACAAGCGTATGTGAATATGGGTGTCGTGTTCTTGTGGCCAAATAGCCTTCTAATGCATGGGTTTGCATTAACCAGTCTCTTAAATGATGTGAGGATGGGTTGCCTGGAAGTCCTTTTACTGCAGGGGGAGGCGAAGTATAAAAACGGCTAAGTCATACACTACAAATGTAGAGGGCATTAATGGCACCTAGACTACCCTGTACCATTTTGTTCTCTTTTTAAGAGTGATATGTTTCCTGGACGATTTGGTCTTCTGAGAAAAGTTTAGGCCTAAAGATTATTTGGGGGACTTGTTGGGCTAGATGTTTCAAGGATGTTTTTCCCAGTTGAGAAATCTAGAATGAAAGGATTGACTGCTTAAGATGTAGAGGCATCTCTTACAACGGTTCTTAGTCTATAGAAATGCCTTCACATGGGACCAGTCATAAAATACTTGTGTTGTCGGGCGTATTTTTGATCCACAGGGGGGTCTTGGAGAACCTTGGGAAAGCAAGCGTAAGACAGTATTCTGTTGACAGTGGATCAAGCTTCAGTAGCCAAATCTCTCATTTATGTTTCTGTTTGTTCTCTTTATGCCCCATTTGAAATCAGGGCAGAATAACCAGTGCAGGTATATGTACTAGATGATGAATTGCAGTAAATTCCAACTCCAGGAAATTACTATTGAGTTCAATGTTTGCTTTGTTCAGGAAGGTGAAAATCCTGAAAAGCAGAAAATTCGTCAGAAGATGAAGGCGAAGGAATGGGATGAGTTGATGAAAGGAAAGAAATTTCAGGTCCTGCAGCCTACCCTGATCGGATGTTTTTGGGAGAGCGACAATAATTTATTGCAAAACTCAGCCATGAAGATACTTCAGCAATTTTCAGTCTGTCTGTTTGAAAATCAAATGGAGGATGAGCAAATACAAGAAATACATAATGGAAAATTAAAAGAAGAACAAAGTAAGGACATTTCATAGCATTTTAAGTCTCACACCTAGAATTTGAAAGGCAAAAGATTTGGAAAACTATTTTTAATTTGCAGTTGTACCTGTGACAATTCAAACTTTGCTGCATGCATGTTTAAAAAAAAATTTGCTAAAGTGCTGGTAAAAGATTAATTGAAATGCCTGTGATTTGAGGGAGAAAATGCTTATTTGTGCTTTGACTGAAGATTGTCTGAACAGTGCACTGGTTTTACACAAGCATGGTCTTTTTATGGCCGATCAAACCTTATCCAGATGTTTATTGGACTCCAAGCATGGTGTGATTTGGCAATTGGAGATTGTATAAATAATAAATTCTGTAGCTATTTGGTAGTCCAGAATTGATAATGACTGAAAAAAGACACCTGTTGGACCTTTTTAATTTTCGCTTATGGAAAAATTTGCAACAAAAATAACAATTCAGGAGGAACGCCAACATTTATACTGCATGAAAATAGAATGCCAATTGTTTGGCAAATGAACTCGATAGTGGTGTTGCTTTGGAAATGCATCCATTAAACAAACCTGAATATTTAACTGAAATCAGCAGTAATGGATGCAATGCCTGTACCAACCAGAATTTACTTGTCCAGAAAGAAGTGAGTAGATTGTTATTCCTTAGTATCTGCAAGGGCTCCATTCCTGAGAACCCCTCTGATTTGTAGAATTTGCTGAGTGTAGAGTTCATTTAAAAATTAAGATTATGAAAAAACGTGATTTTTTTTTGCCTTGGGTTGTTAATTTTTATTGTGATTTCTTTTTTGGTGCAGAGAGGCACATGATTTTGTGAATACAAATAATTTACTGTAGGTGGAGATGAAGCTCAGGGCGAGAGAAAAGAGTTTGACATACAAAGACATTATTGGTAGCCAGGGAAGAGGAGAAGTTAAATAGGATATACATTTTCCTAGTTACTATCAGTTTTGAAAAAGGCTTACTGGACTCAGTTAACTCTGCTTTCTCTCCACAGATGCTGCTAAGCTTGCTGAGTATCTCCACCAACTTCAGTTTTTGTTTCAGATCTACAGCATCTCCAGTTCTTTGTTTTCTATTGTAGAATAAATGGGTCTTTTTCATGCTGGCAGCATGTCTGTGAGTCGTGCGCCAAAAGGGCTAGTGCTAGGGACTCAATTTTTCACAATTTATATAAATGATTTGGACTAAGGCACTAAAAGTATGGTAGCTAAATTTCCTGATGATGCATAGATAGGAAAGTGATCTGTGAAGAGGACATAAAGAGCTGACAAAAAAAAATCGATTAGATTTAGTGCAAGCCACTGTGATAAAGTACAGGTTAACAAATCTGAGGAAAGCTAGGACCTCTGGTTGTTTAGTTGACATAACTGGAAAGTACTAAGCAGGGTTGACCCAAAATGACTGTCTGAGGCATATTTGTTATTGGGTGTACTTAATGGATTCAAGACTCGGTGGGACTGAGACATTTCTGATCAAAACTTTGCTATTCTGTTCCCCAGTGTTTGCTAATTTAACTGATCAAAATGCTAGGAAACTGAAAAACAGTGTTTATTTTCCTGATAGCTACTTTGGTGATAGATTGGGGAAAATAACTGAATGCTGTTGGGTATTGGCCATCTACTGTCAAGATTCAGAGTTTATTCCAATGCCCTCCACTTTATACCTCTTGGGCTTCCTAATGACAATTAGCTACTTAAGCAAGGATTCTAAAGGCTTTTTCATGCTTGTGGAGAGAGGCAAAACGTCTTCAGAACTTCAGTGAGTGGACCTCATTATTGTCTCCGGGTCCCATCCCAAAGTGTTGCGTAATAAAAATTATTTTTAGCATTTGACTGTTGTATGAACCAGCAAGGCACGGTCTCAAGACTAATGAAAGATACATCACTACATAATCTGATTGCAATAGTATTTCTGAAGGATGAGTCTCTGGGAAGGCATGGGATGCCCTGCTCCTCAAATAGCATATTTTTATATTCAGCCAAACAAATATATCTCTCAACATGCACTATTTCCTCTGATGAGTATCAACATAATTTTTTGTTTGCTTAATTAGCTGAAGTGGTGTTTTGAATCTGCAGTTTTATGACTTGACCAAAATTGCAGATACCTCCAGGTTTGTTATTTACCCTCGCACTTCCTGGCCTTGTTCTATATGAGTTGCTCCTAAGACAGCTAGCCTATTCTTAACTACTCCCACTTTCTGTAACAAGGATTCAGCATTTATCTTTATCTTGGCTTATCAACAATCTCATTGTGGTCAGTTGCCATCTATTCATCCTTACTTCTCCCTCCTCTTTGAACCACTTCTGCATCACAGTGCTAGAGACCTGTGTTCAATCCCAACCTTGGATGATTATGTGGAGTTTGAGTGTACTTTCTCCGTCTGTTGGATTTCTATTGGGTTTTGCAGTTTCAATAGTCTAAAGATGTATTGGTTAGGTGGAATGGCCCATGGGGATAGGATGGGTTGGGTAGGATGCTCTTTGGAGGGTCAGTACAGACTTGATGGGCCAAATGGCTTTTTTTCTGCACTCTAGGGATTGTATAATTCTATTCTTCTCCCTCTACTACCATCCTATTAAATAGCACATTTTCTCAGCTACTTTCAGTTTTGAAAAAGGGTCACTGTTGTTCTCTCCACAAATGCTGCTAGATCTGCTGAGTTTCTCCAGCAGTTTAGATGCTGGAGATCTGGAATAAAAACAGCATCCTTTTTTATTTTTGGATTTTATTGAGGGTGAATCTCATTTTGGGTTCCACAAAATGCCAAATATTGCAGTTGCTGTAAATCTGAAATAGGAAAAAAAATCTGAAATGTTGGTCAGACCACATTTGGAGTATTGTGCGCAGTCTTGGGCCCCATATCTCAGGAAGGATGTACTGGCCCTGTACTGGGGGAGAGAGTGAGAGAGAGAAGGTATGGGAGAACTCTCATTGAAACTTTCACAATACTGAATGGCCTGCACTGAGTGGATGTTGGAAAGGTGTTTCCATTGGTAGGAGAGACAAGGACCTGAGTGGACAAGCTTAAAGGAAAAACCTTTTCAAATGGAGATAAGGAGAAAATTGTTCAGCCAGAGAGTGGTGAATGTATGGAACTCACTGCCACAGATGGCTGTGGAGGCCAGGTCATTAAGTATACTTAAGACGTAGATAGGTTCTTGATTGTCATGAGGATCAAGGATAGTGGGAGAATGGGGTAACGAAACTTATCAGCCATGATTTGAATGGCAGAGCAGACTCAGTGGGCTGAATGGCCTGATTTCTGCTCCTATGTCTTATAAGCATGTCAGGCAAACATTTATAGAGAGAAAGGGTCAACATTTCAAATTGAGATTACTTGTTATCAAAGTTTCTCATTTACATATGCTGCCTGACATTTCAAACTTAGGTAAAATAAAGCCAAACTTTTACTGAATGAGAAATTACTTAATTGTATTATTGCAGCATTGACCTTGAACACATTTTGACCATGTGGGCCTTCGTGTCCTGCCTTGCAATTGACAGTAAGAGTTCATTGGGTGTATAGAAATTCACCCCTCTGCAACTAAATGTTCTTTTTTTCCTTTTTAGTATTAATAAGCCTGCTTCCACTTCTTCATGGAAATGTGAATGGCAGGAAGGCCATAATCAAAGAATTTCAGGAATGGTACAAACAGAAACCTTCTGCACACATGCTTGCAATTGCTGCTTCTGATTCCTCGAGTCCCCTAGGATCTGATGCCTCTAGACCTCAGACTCCTACAGTGGATGATGACTTGACCATTCCATCCAAGGCAAAATTGCAGCGACTTATTTCAGAAAATGGAGTATATGAAAAACGAACAGCTTTCAGGCTGAAGTGTTGGTATGTACATGAAGAGGTGTTGAAAAAATTTAGGATGGAGAATCTTCCTGTTCCAGGACAGTGGCAATATCTCACACAAGTCCAATCTGCAGTCAAGGAGGAAAGTACCATTCCAGCAGCAAGTGGACAGAGTGTTCCTTGTTTGGGAAGGAATACAGCGCAGTGTATAACTGGTTCAAGCAAGAGGAAAACTGCTGGAAGTATGTCCATCAAACAGTTCATGCACAAGTTTGTAGATGCTGACGGTCAGGTAAGATCTTGTTCTATAAATGAATTACATTTTAGTTTTCTTAAAAGTTGACCCCTTGTATGCTTTCTAATTTAAGAAACCTCTTTTCTCCTCACTTCCACTATATAATGAAGAATAATGAAAAGGTGGTATTTTCCTGCGGAAATCTGTAAACATTTTATATTAAAGTCAAAAAGTGGCCATTAATAGCAATGAACAGCAGACAAAGTTAGAATTGATTAAGGCAAGTATTTTTGTGGTTTCTGGAGGTTGGAGAATGAGACAGTAGGCTATGGTAACAAGCACTTGTTATTAATGGGAAGATGAAGTCACATCTGGTGTTGGGCAGAGTAATGGGTGGTGAGGTGAGCAGTGTCTGATGGGGAGGGTGTTCACAGGGGTGATGGGAGAAATTCAGCAAGGCATACAGGAGTGGTCAAATCTTGAGTCTTTAGCAATCATGCAGGTTACTGGAGTGAAGTCAAAAGTACTTGGATGTTCATAGGAACTTAGATTCCTTACAAAAGAAAACTGGAGACAAGTGGTGACAATTGAGAATTGAGCAGCAATTTCTAGGTGAACAGAAGTGGTCGAAACGTAGTACAAAATAAAGTCAGCTGAGTCTCAGAGGACCACTGGCCTGCTCTCATTAGACAACTGTTGGTGAGTTTAAACTGAGGGTCTCTATGTTTTCAGCAAGAGGTGAGGTTAAGAAGATTGGACCTTTCATGGTGATCTCAGCCAGTACAGGAATTGAATCCACACTGTTGGCATTAGAATGCCTTGCAAATCAACCATTAAGCCAACTGAGCTAACTAACCTTCGTAGAACTTAGAATTGGCTTATGATTGAATGCTGGCACTATTTTTTTTTCTGAAGTTGCCCATGTTTAAAGGTGAAATAGATACAAGGAAGTGATTGGTAAAAGGAGAGACCCATTTAGAGGCAATGTAGTGCGTGAATTAAAGCAGGAAATTATGGAGCTGGTGCACTGGAGGAAACATTGGAATTTTGTTCAGTTGATGATTCAAAACTTCTAACTAGTATATTTTAAAAGCTTTTGGACATCCCAAGACCCCTGCTTCATTGTAGAACCTCCATCAAGGATTTGTAGCCCATTGCAACCAACAGGAACTCCTAAAAATGATAGTGTGTTACTGTGGGAAGGATTGTTGCTCAACACTGTAGACATCCCTGCAGTATTAGCTAGGTAATCCTTTTCCTTCCCACATCCTTTTTTCCTTTTCTGAGACTAAGGCAGAGTACTCTTGTGTTAATATTACTGTGAATTGACAAGAGATTAAGATTGTCTAAACTTATCATAAATCAGATTTATGTTTTGGTGGGATCTGAATCTGACTTGATTTTACGACCAAGAAGCCTGCAGTGAAAACATGGAATATCTTGACATAGAGTCATAGAGATGTATAGCACGGAAACAGACCCTTTGGTCCAACTCGTCCATGCCAACCAGATATCCCAACCCAGTCTAGTCCCACCTGCCAGTACCTGACCCGTGAAGATGGAAAATTGCAGCTTAGTTCAATTCCGAGCTATTTCTGATTGTACTCTAATCTACTATTGCTAATTTATTGATCTTAATCCGAACAAAGAAAGCATAGCAATAGTTCGCATTCCTCGGGAAGCTATGGAAATTTGGTATGTTTCCTCCCACAGTCAAAAGATGTGCAAGTTAGATAAATTGTCAATGCTAAATTGCCCATATTGTTCAGGGATGTCTCATCTCGGTGCATTAGGGGAAATGTAGGGTAATAGAGGCAGGGGAATGGGTCTGGGTGGGATACTCTTCAGAGGGTCGATGTGGATTTGTTGGGCCAGATGGCCTATTTCCACACTGTAGGGGTTCTATGAGAAACACTCGCAAATTTTTATAGATGGTATCATAGAAAACATCAAACAGCACAATAAGGCAATTTCTCTTCCCAAAATTGAAATAAACTAGTGTTAGTGAAGACAGTCCAGTCCATCACACAAACCAGCCTCGTATCCATTCACTGCATCGATACTTCTCGATGCCTCGGGAAAGCAACCAACATAATCAAAGACCGTTCCCATCCCGGTTATACTCTCTCCTACTTTTTCTGTCAGGCAGAAGATAGAAAAGTTTGTATACATGTACAAATACATTCAAGAACAGCTTCTTTGCTGTTATCAGACTTCTGACTGGACTTCTTTTAATGTTAATGCCAATCTCTGTGCACCTTCTCAAAATTTATAACATTGTATTCTGCACTCCGTTCTGTTATCCTGATGCACTTGTACAGAACAATCTGCCTATAAAGTGTGAAAGATAACACTTTCATGGTACCCTGGTATGTGTGATGAATCAAACATTAAAGATTGGAAAACTCTTACTTCTAAACATGAGATCAGATTAAATTCTTGTTTATGCATCTTTTCTCATGATGGAAAAATTTGAGTCTAAATATTAGGTTGGAAAAGAGTTTTGAAATTGGTGATACTCAACAAGAGGAAAGAAAAAAAAGTTTATTTAGTTCAAGAGAGTTATCACTGCACAATTTCTGTAATGATTTTTTTTCTTCCATGGTCTAATAATTTTCTAAACCTTTAAGATATATGAAAATATGTATTGATGGAATGGACCACTAAGACCTTTGTCTAATTGACTGCTCAAAATGTGACGAGTTTGATCTTGAGTTGAAGAGACTCCAAATCTTGAAGGTGTGGTGTACATCAAAGCATGGTTTTGATTTCTACTATTACCACAAACTGTAAAGGGCAACTGGCATTTGATTTACCAGCAACTCCTGAATAATTTAATGAATTTTACTGTATTATGCCAAGCATATTTTTTCTCTCCATTCAGTGTTGCAAGAAGGAAATACTTGCAGCAAAATAAAAACTTGTGGAACACTCCTTAATGTTAACAATCTGTCTCTCGATTGCATTTTCAGTCAGATATTAAGTGTAATTAAAATGATCAGCTGTTTTTTCCCACCAGAGTTAGCAAGATAAGATGTTTCAGTTTAACTTTCTTCACTCCTTGCTATGATTTTTATTAAAGTGTACTTTGAAGCCTATATCTGGTTTCTGTGATGCATTTCTTTTGCCAATGTTCAGATAACACTGGAGATAATATGGAAAGAACAGATTAACCTTGTGGTGCATTTGTTTTCCAGGCTGAAGTAATGGAGACAGATGGTTTTCAGGCAGATACAGAAGAGGATGATGATGCAGACTGCGTAATTGTTGAGGTACACACGAATAATCCTGCTCCAAACAAAGAAGGTACAGAGTTGACTTTTTTTAAATGTAAAATATCCTCTATTCTCCATATTGGTCACTGCAGCAATTTGAAAATGTTTTACGAGGACTAAGCATTTTAGTTGCAGACAAACCTGTATACATTGTGATGCATCCTTGTGCCCTTTAACATATACCCATATCTTTACTATTATTTACAGACTCAGTCTTAGTCTTAGTGGCAAGGTTGTCTCAGTTTTGTATCTGCAGTTGGTTTATCTACTTTTTTTCTATTTTATTATCTCTCTTTAACAATCACCTACTTTTAACTTGTTGCCAGGTCATGTTAGGTTTTGACTATTTTAAACACAACTGCTTTTCCAATTATATCAAAGTTGGTCTTTGGTACTGGGTTTCAAATATCAGTTTTGTTTCATGAAACATAGGTGGCACCTGCAATGATGACACTGCTTTGGGTACACTTGCATGGGGAGATTAAAGTCAAACATGTTTCTGTGGTTTGGGTGTCGTAACACTTAACTGGGTAAAAAATGGCAGATTTGCACCCACAAGGACAATTTCAATCACAAATGTGGTTCACTATTGTTACTGATTAAATTTAAAAATCTATAATGAACTGAACTGGAATGTTGCACAGCGGAATGTGAACATGTTGTAAAGTTATTAGATCATTAATTACAACTATACTGTTGAACCCTTGCCTGGTTCATTTGAGCATTACATTTTCAAGTCATTGTTGAAGAATATCTAATTTCCATAATTTTGATTGTTTATTAATGAAATGCTTATTTTGTCACTTTCACCTGTTCCTCATTCCCTCAATCTGCCTCCAACAGCCTCTCCCCACCCAGAGAATAAGGAGCAAGCTGCAGATTTATGCGCTGGATTGGTAAAGAGTGGGGAAATGCCAAACAAATCTGGCTCTGGACTGGTCAGCAGTGAGGCAAACCCTGTAATATTGTGTTGTGGTTTAGCAGCTGGTGATGCGCAGTCCACAGAGCCAAGCTCAGACCTGACCACTGAAGAGATGATGGACATTGAACCCTGTGAAAATGCTGCTGTCAAACTTCCCAACAGACCCTGAATTGATTTAAGATATATATACTAATAGCTGTATGTATGTAGTCTACTTTTTAGAAACTTTTTAAAACCTTTTTCTGTATCATTTCGTAAACATTGACTTAATACTTGAAGTTCTGTAAAAAAAATAAATAAAATGGCACTTTTGCAACAGGTTTGTAACTTGATAATTTAAAGCAAGTAAAATCACTGGCTTCTCTAAACACACTTGTAACTGTAGAATGTGAAAGATGTTTGTATAATGTTTTTTTTTTTGCAACCTCTTAGGTCAGCTTCTCTCCTCACAGCTCACTAAGAGAAAGGGGTTTAAAATATGGCTGTCTGAGCTTGCGAACCCTAAATTTCAGCTTGTGTCCTGATGAGGTTATGATCCCCACTTTTGGAAGCTCTCACTTAAACGATACTATCCTTGTTTCATTCCAATTTATTTCAGCTTGGTTGACATAATATTGCTTTTTATTTTTATAGTGCTATTCAAAATTGCAACCATCAGCCATGAGAAATTAACTCATTTGTAGATAATGGATGTCTTTTCAGAATATTTTTGCTGTTGATTTTCGTGTTTATTTCTCTTGTCTTGATCCTTCTAGTATTCATAAGTCTGAGAAATTTTACTTTAACAGATTTATATGGGTTATTTTTTTATTAAAATGGTTGTAGTAGAACAGACTTAATTTTTTTAAATACAAACTCACTGCTAATTCTACCCAAAGATAACTGAAGGTGAGATGTCAGCTTGGCACATTGCTTTTGAAATTTAATTCTCTTAAAAAGCTTATGCCCTTGTGTTCAGTGATTTGTATTTGTATCTAAACTTTTTAAAATCAACCACTGTTCACAAGCAAGATCTTGTTGCATCAGCTTTGAGGGATAAGATCAAATGGAAAACTAATTTGTAGACTTTAGATAATTCACCATTGTTCTTTTGGCGGTTTAATTTCAATCTAATATTGATGTTTATAGCAATCTGATTTGTTTTTGTTTAGTGTCTTTGTACATAAAGATGATCAGATTTGTCATTACTATAAAGCCTGATTAGAAATACTAATGCCCTTATCATCTTCAGAACTAGTATGTAATGCATGTGGTCCAGTTAATTTATCTATCTTCAGACCTTTCAGCTTCTCCAGCAACTTCTTGGTGATAAACTCACCTCTGGTATTTTGCTAATGTTTTCTACTGTGAAAACAGATGCAAAGTACTTATCCACTTGCTCTAACACTTTTGGTCCCCATTACTACTTATCCAGCCTCATTTTCCTGAGGTATAGCATAAACACTTCCTTTAGATATCTAAACAAAACTCAATCTTGTTACTTTCTAGCTGAACCTCATTTTTCATGTTATCCCCCTGCCCCTTTTTAGGTTGTCTTCTGCTTGTTTTAAAAAGGCTTTGCCATCCTCTGGCTTCTTGCAAGGTTTGTTCTTGTTATCTCAGACTTCCCACGTCAGGCATGGTTGCCTCATCCCTGGGAAGAAGAAACATACTGAGGGGAGGATGTGTTTTTACTTAGCCCCACAAATTACTTGCAGAAACTCCTACTATTGCTGCTCCATTGTCTTCCATCATTAAAATTAATGCTGGACAGCTTCTTGCGCATGTCTTTGTAGTTCTTGCCCCCTCAGCAGAGCTCTGCTCTCCACCAGGGCACTGATAGCCCCTTAGTTGACATTCACAAAGAGCCCTTAGGACATCATTCTAAAACACTAAAGCTGTATCAATTTTGTTATTGTGGTTCTGCTCGCCGAGCTGGAAGTTTTTGCTGCAAACGTTTCGTTCCCTGGCTAGGGAACATCATCAGTGCTGTTGGAGCCTCATGTGAAGCGCTGCTTTGATGTTCCTTCTGGTATTTATATTGGTTTGTTCTTGCCGCTTCCGGGTGTCAGTTTCAGCTGCAGTGATTTGTATGCTGAAACTGACACCCGGAAACGGCAAGAACAAACCAATATAAATACCGGAAGAAACATCAAAGCAGTGCTTCACATGAGGCTCCAACAGCACTGATGATGTTCCCTAGCCAGGGAACGAAACGTTTGCAGCAAAAACTTCCAGCTCGGCGAGCAGAACCACAACAACGGATACCCGAGCTACAAATCTTCAATCAGATTTTATTTTATGTTATGTTAAGTGCAGAAGGAATGAAAACATGGATCTGTAGCATATAGAACCTAATAATGAAAACATTAGTTTATTACTGAAATGAAATATAAACCAAGGATAGGTTTTCATGCACTGATTACTAATGTCCTCAACCACTCGAGCTTCATTCTGAGCTGTACAGTTTTTAAAAAGTCTTTTTGAATCTTAAAATACATCAAGATAACTAATTGAGAATGGGGTACAAAAATGATTAGTTCTTGCAAAATAAGATCTTTCTAGAGCACAATTACAGGAAAATACAGTAATTCAGGTGTGGTGTTATTGAATGGAGACATTTAACAATCATGAATCACTAACTTGAGTCAAGATGACCTCATTTAAACAACTTAAAGTTGTATTTACAGCATGAATTCTACTGTGTTAACTAAGCCAGATGGCAACTGGTAATGTATACAAGTATGAACTCATGACTTGGCTGCAAGGTTACTAAGTAGCTTCATTACCCAAGCTAAGGAAATTTTTTAAAATCTCAGAAAACACTGACCCAAAACAGTGGCTAAGAAAAGCGATGGGTTCAAGTGGGACACTTAGTAAAATGTTAAATGCTTACGCAAAACCCTGCAGTATTGGTAAACTGTCAGTATTTGTGGAACTGTAACCCACTATGAATAAGCATCAAGGAAAGAAAAAGAATCAAAAAATACTGCACTGTGCATCAGACTGATACTATATTTGGGATTAAGCTCAATGTAATACTGTAAAGCCTTTGGCAGTGTACATCTAATATCACAAGTATGGTGCTTTGCAAGTGAAGCATAAATAAACTGATTGGAACTAAAGCTTTTAGTGCTTTAGTGAAATGATGTTTTATTTTTGAATATCAGATCATTCTGAACAGCGATACAAACACTAATAGGAGATATAGCTTTGGTATATACAAACGTACAATAGATGCAATTTTCTGTTCATATTAAAGAAATTAATCAACCTGCAGCAAACTCATTGAATTTAGCAGTTGAGAAGGGTCAATCGGTCGGTACTTATTCCCCATCTCAGCATGTATGCATTGCATTGATGCCATATGTGGTATGGAGATGCAGCAGTCAAAATAGTAAGAACAAATAAACTGCCACAAACTCAAGAGATGCTGAGGTGTTGGATAAACTGGACATACTATGTATAATTAAACATGCAATCAATTCTGGTTAAAAAAACCCTGCTGGAATCATGCTTGCAGATTTCTGCATTTCCAACTGGATATGGTCAACAGATGATTGAGAACAGCATGCGATTGTATTTTAAAAAATCAGAAGCATATATTTACAAGTGTGTTTGTTTAAAATATTGTTTAAAATAAAGTATGAATCAATCAGTGTTTAAATGTAATGCTTCAAAAATTGCTCAGCAGAAATATGTGCTGATGCCTTTTCTATAGTGTATGGCTTCGTTCTACAGCAGCTTGGATATGCAATAGATATTGTACTCAAGCTATTCAACTAGCAAGTGCTAACAGATGTCATGAATGCAAATATTTTAATATAATTATCAATCCAAAAGTATTGCATTTAATCACATCTAGAGTACATCTGCCTCCTCTGTTAAAAGCATCCTCGAATGTTCAGCTATGAGTATCATTTCATAAAATTACAGCTTAAACCCATTTTTAGAAATCAAATTTACATAATAAATAAGTAATGTTACCTTACTGTATGGCAAGCAAAACCAATTTGCAAGCAAATCTATTGATTAAGCGATATTGTAGAGGATGAAATGAGGGAATGAATTACAGGGAAAACTTAGACAATAGGTTTTGCTTTTAAATTATAGCTTCATTCATCCTCAAAATAAATAGTTAAAGATGGCTTGATTTCTCCAAATCAAACGAGAAGAGGAAATGCTAGGAATACACATTAGACCATCCAGCAAGCAAATAAAGAAGAACCCAAGCTACTTCTAAACAAAAACATCATAACAACAATGCAATGCAGCTGGAGTCTTTGCATAGCTTTCCAGTGACATTGCTTGATGGCTTACAGATGCTTTCACCCTAACTGGTGTACAGTATATTTTTTGTGAACTGCACGTGAGCAATGGGAAAGCAATTAGACTGCACCAAACTTTTCTTTTTCTATAACAATTCCACCTTAGCAATGTCACTACCAACTCAAATTTACTGTGTTCACAGTAACTGAACCTTAGATTATCACTTGCAAAAAGGGAAATCAGTATTTCGTAATAGACCTATTTACTACACTACAACACCAGAGTTCAGAACAAACAAAATGCTGGGAGAAATTCAGGTCTGGCAACACCTGTGGACAGTCTTCTGAAGATGAATCATATTGGACTTGAAATGTTAACTCTTTGTGTCCACAAGCTGCCAGACTGAGTTCAGCATTCAGTGTTGGTTTCAGATGAAGTATTTGCATTATTTTGCTTTTACAGAATATAAGTGACAATGCCTTCATGGTGTGGAGAGTATCTCAAATAATCAACTGAACAACAGAGACTGAGGTCAGTTGGTAAATTGGCAGTGGAAAATATTCAAGCTACTCAACAGCAGTATCTTATAGTAAGCAAAGAACATTACTGGAGAACCAACACCAAGGCTAAATCCTATTCAAAACCAAGTTCAACAGCAGTGGTTGAATCAATGTTCTCAAATACTTTCTCACTGCCTTCTTTACAAATAGGTTCTTGTGTTCTTGAAAAGTGTGCTCTTTCTCACATTAGTTCAAACTCCATATATGAAATTTCTCAAGTATGAGCTGAATCATTTGAATGTCATCTTTGCTAATTGTTGTAACACTCATACAGCTGGGATCAAACCCCTTCAGTTTTTCTTCCCTTTCCAAAAGTATAACGTTAAAAAAGGGGCAGGCCACAAGAAGCAACCTGGATTCAAGAAACATTAACTGCTGCATGGTGTGATGTATTAATATAGCAAAGTATCATCATTAAATTGTCTTGAATCAAGATACTCCAAATATTCTTTGTTCTCCCCTTCCTATTTAATATGGTATTAACAGGACACCCACTTGTTATACAAAATACATTTACAAACAATATTTATCTGAGCATTCAAAGTCTGTTTTTTACTTATGCAAGTGTTTGGATGTTAGATAGCAGTTCTTGTTTTAGCATGCTAGTGTGGCTTTGCCCTGCAGCCTCAAGATTGGCTAGGACCTCTGCATCCCACGTCAAGGTCAACAAAGCAGCAGGAACCTGAAAACAACAGGGAAAATGTCATTGTACAAAGTTTAATACGAGTCTTGAGACAGACTACTTTTGATTATAGAAAGGAGGGAGTATTATGTAGTGACTAGATAAAGATTTTGCAGGTCGCACACACAACAGGTGATAAGTTAAAGCAGAGATACTGGAAATGCATTTGTCAAAGAAAAAAAAAGTTGAATCAGAAGCTATATTTGTTTAATTGCTCTAACTGTTGCATGGACCACTAATAGCACAGAGGGAACACTGATCAGGCATAACAACTGGAAAGTAGCATTAGAAAATGTAACCTATAGGAGGAGGTTCAGGCCTTTCACCCATCAAGTCTGCGACACATTCAGAGATATGGCTGACCTCAGATCATTAAATCAACTTACCTGCCTTTTCCCAAATTCTTGATTTCCTGACTGATAAAATCTGGCTGTTTAAACATTGAATATACTTGATGACCCAGCCTCTACTGTAAAGAATTTCCAAGATTCACTACCCTCAGAAAAAAATGTGTCCTGTTTTAAACGGGCAATTACTCGCTCTCGAGATGATGCCCCCTGAACCAAGACTCTCCCACAAGCGGAAACAACCTTTCAGCATCTATTCTCTCAAGCCCCCAATGAATCTATTTCTCATTAAGGCCTCCTCTCATTGTTTTAAACTCCTATGTCCAAACTTCTCAAACTGTCCTCAAAAATAAAACTCCTCCATGTCTGGTACATCTCATGAACTCTCTCTGGACTGCCTCTGGTGTTAGTATATCTTTCATCAGATAAGCGGACCAAAACTCCTGATGTCACTCTAGATGTGATCCAACTAGCACCTTATGTAATTTTAGCAAGACAGCCTTATATTGGTCGTCCATTCCCTTTGAATGAAGGCCAATATTCCATTTGCCTTTCATGTTACCTGAACATCGAAACTACCTTTTGTTTGGTGAGAGCACAAGGACTCTCAAATCCCTCTGCTCTGCAACCTGCTGCAGTCTTTCAGCAATGAAATAATATTCAGTTCCTTGATTCTTCCAACAGAATAACTTCATGTTTCTCACTTGTTTTCTATCTAAGTTTTTGCCCAATTATCTCAGCTGGCTATATTTTTCAAACTGTCATTTTATTACTTGCTTTCCCATCTATTTGGGTCATCTGCAAACGTGGCAGTAGTACATTCACTTCTCTCACCTACATATTTGGTGTATATTGGAAATGATTCTGACCGCAGCACTGATCCCTATGGAACTCCACAAGTTACAGGTTGCCATCCTCAAAATGACCATCTTATCCCAACTCTGTCTTCTCACAGTTAGTCAAGGTCATTAATTAAACCTGTGCTTGCAGTATTGATCATTTCATTGCTCAATCCTTTGGCATGTTCACCATTCGTCTTATGCCCTCGGAACTCAAGCACATGAAACAATCCTGTTAGTGCTCCTGGCATTTGCTATTGTCTACATAGGAAAATACCCAAAATAGGAAACAAAATGAGAATATTGAAGAGAAATCACCAACCCACTTCTTTCTGCAGAAGACAGGAAATTCAAACATTTTTGGTGTACTGAAAGGACAGATGGTTCTTTGCTGTTAGAGTCAAGGGAGACAGATCGTCTCGTGTTCCTTCTGGCTATTATTCTCAACAAGCATCAATAGCAGAGTCAAGGAGCAAGCAGACATGTTCACCCCTAACTTAAAGGAAAAAAATTGGAGAAACAAAGTTGAATAACTGAAAATGTAATTGTAAAGCAGTTTTACCAGTCCCACTTCAATAAACATTGCAGCTTCATCTTTTAGTTTCTGTCCTCCAGGAGCCATCAGTTCAAAAGGAATCCAGTCTTTATCCAGAACACTATGGATAAATTCACGAAGAGCTAACACCCTCTCTCGAGCATAGAATGTCCCTGAAAAGGAGAAATGCTGTTAATAAATTTACCAACGAGAAAGAAATATACATGTTCTACATATTTCAGCTACAGTTAACAGATTTTGATAGCCTCACTGCAGTCTCATTTTCTCAAACTGTTGGGATTATTCAAATTTGTTTGCGTTTCAAATAGGTTCATATGAAAATGTTTTTTGAAGTCTAAACAAAGGAACAGATATGTTAAGAAAGGCATGTTGCTTTTTCACACACAAACAATGCAGGAATGAGAAACAAGCCTGTCACTGCTCATTTAGATTATTAGCAATATTCAGTAATAGGGTAAAGAAGAACATACAAAATAGGAACTGAACAAAGTCATTTGGTCCCCGGAGACTACGCCACCATTCAGTAAGATTGTGACGGATCTCAGATGTTCCTTTGTGAGCTATTCTCATACCCAAAATCCTTTAGAACACATCTTGAATATACTCAACGACTGAATATTCACAGTTTTAGAGTCATAGAGATGTACAGCATGGAAACAGACCCTTTGGTCCAACCTATCCATGCCGATCAGATATCAGTCCCACCTGCCAGTACCCAGCCCATATCCCTCCAAACCCTTCCTATTCATATACCCATCCAAATGCATCTTAAATGTTGCAATTGTACCAGCCTCCACCACTTCCTCTGGCAGCTCATTCCATACACGTACCACCCTCTGTGAAAACGTTGCCCTTTAGGTCTCTTTTATATCTTTCCCCTCTCACCCTAAATCTATGCACTCTGGACTCCTTGACCCCAGGGAAAAGACTTTATCTATTTATCCTATCCATGCCCCTCATGATTTTATAAGCTTCTATAAGGTCACCCCTCAGCCTCTGACGCTCCAGGGAAAAACAGGCCCAGCCTGTTCAACCTCTCCCTATAGCTCAAGTCCTCCAACCCTGGCAACATCCTTGTAAATCTTTTCTGAACCCTTTCAAATTACACAACATCTTTCCAATAGGAACGAGACCAGAATTGCACGCAATATTCCAACAGTGGCCTAACCAATGTCCTGTATAGCCGCAACAGGACCTCCCAAATCCTATATTCAATACTCTGACCAAACGCCTTCTTCACTATCCTATCTACCTGCGACTCTACTTTCATGGAGCTATGAAACTGCACTGTCAGGTCTCGTTGTTCAGCAACACTCCCTGGGACCTTACCATTAAAGGTGTATAAGTCCTGCTAATATTTGCTTTCCCAAAATGCATTACCTTGCATTTATCTGAATTAAACTCTATCTGCAACTTCTCAGCCCATTGGCTCATCTATTGTCATCTGAGGTAACCTTCTTCACTTCCACTACACCTCCAATTTTGGTATCATTTGTAAACTTACTAACTGTACCTCTTATGCTCACATCCAAATCATTTATGTAAATGACAAAGTAGTGAACCCAGCACCGATCCTTGTGGCACTCCACTGGTCACAGGCCTCCAGTCTGAAAAATGACCCTCCACCACCAACCATCTTCTACCTTTGAGCCTGTTCTGTATCAAAATGGCTAGTTTTCCCTTTATTCTGTGAGATCTAACCTTGCTCACTGGTCTCCCATGGGAACCTTGTCAAACGCTTTACTGAAGTCCATATAGATCTGCCCTCATCAATCCTCTTCATTACTTCTTCAGAAAACTCAAATCAAGTTTGAGACAGGATTTCCCACGCACAAAGCCATGTTGACTATCCCAAATCAGTCCTTGCCTTTCCAAATACATGTACATCCTGTCCCTCAGGATTCCCTCCAACAACTTGCCCACCACTGACATCAGGCTCACTGGTCTATAATTCCCTGGTTTGTCTTTACCACCCTTCTTAAACAGTGGCACGTTAGCCAACCTCCAAGTCTTCTAGCACCTCACCTGTGACTATCGATGATACAAATATCTCAGCAAGAGGCCCAGCAATCACTTCTCTAGCTTCCCACAGAGGTCTAGGGCATACCTATCAGGTCCTGGGGATTTATCCACCTTTAACTGATTCAAGACATCCAACACTTGCTCCCCTGTAATGTGGACATTTTGCAAGATGTCACCATCTATTTCCCTACAGTCTATATCTTCCATATCTTTCTCCACAGTAAATACTGATGCAAAATATTCATTTAGTATCTCTCCCATTTTCTGTGGCTCCACACAAAGGCCGCCATGCTGATCTTTGAGGGGCCCTATTCTCTCTCTAGTTACCCTTTTGTCCTTAATATATTTGTAAAAACCCTTTGGATTGTCCTTAATTCTATTTGCCAAAGCTATCACAAGTCCCCGTTTTGTGCTCCCGATTTACCTCTTAAATATACTCCTACTTGCTTTATATTCACACGATCTATCCTGTCTATACTTGACATATGCTTCCTTCTTTTTCTTAACCAAACCCTCAATTTCTTTAGTCATCCAGCATTCCCTATATAGTCATCCTATATTCCCTACCAGCCTTTCCTTTCACCCTGACAGGAATATACTTTCTCTGGATTCTTGTGATCTCATTCCTGAAGGCTTCCCATTTTCCAGCCATCCCTTTACCTATGAACATCTGCCCCCAATCAACTTTTGACAGTTCTTACCTAATACTGTCAAAATTAGCCTTTCTAAGCAATTGAAGAAAGTTCCCATCCAGCACTAAATAGTCTTTTTCTAAGGTTGAGATCCCATGCTCTCAGTTATTCAGGCTGAGAAAACATCTTGTCATCACCTCCCCAGTCAGGCCCCTTAGAAAGGTAACATCTTTCAAATGAATAATGTTTCATTTCCTAAAGTTGGCGACAAACACAGGTCTTGTAAAAATCACTCTCTCCTGAAAGGGCAATCCTTTCATCACTTGAATGAACCTTCATGGCATTTCACAGAAACATACACAGAAAAAAAAAAGTGAGCAGGAGTAAGCCAATTGACTCTTCAATCCTGTGCGGAATTCAATACGGTCATGGTTCATCATTCAATTTGCTATCCTATTCCAACTTCACTCCATACCCTTTAACCTTAGGAACGAGATCCAATTCTTTTTGAAAACAATGTTTTGACTTCAATACCTTTCTTGGCAGAGCATCCCAAACGCTCACCACACTCTGCGTGAAGAAATTTCTCATGTCAGTCTGAAAAGCCCATATCCTTAAACTGTGACCCTGGTTCTCAGGAACATTCTTCCCACATTTATCTTGTCTAGTCCTGTTAGAGTTTATGTTTCTACAAGACCCACATCCACCCCATAATTCTTAGCTCCAGTGAATATTGTCCTAACTATATTCCTATTTCTATAGTCCTAATCCAGAGTCACCTCATGCTTGGTTGCACACTGTCCATACCCAGAACACCCCTCCCTAAGAAAAGGAGACCAAAACTGCATACAAAACGCCAGGTATGGCCTGATGAAAGCCCTTAGAATTGCAGCAAAGATATCTCTGCTCCTGTACTCAAATCCTCTCATTATGAAGGTCAACGTACCATAGGCTTCTTTATCACCTGCTGCATATGCCTGCTTAAATGCAGCAAATGGTGTCGAAGGAAACCGAGGTCTTGCAACACACCCCCTTTTCCAAATTTATTGCCATTCAGATAATAAATTTCCTGTTTTTGATACCAAAGCGGACAACATCACATTTAACTAAATCAGATTTCATTTGCCCACTCGTTCAACTTGAGCAAATCACACTGAAGCATTCCTACATCCTCCTCACAGCACACACTCTCAAGGGTTGTCTCCCCTTAGGTAAGGGGGCCAAATCTGTAACCCAGGTATGGCCTAACCAATGTCTGTTTAATTAAAGCGAGACTTTTCTTTTAACTGTTATACCACACTGCCTTTGTAACAAAAATCTAACCTATCATTTGGTCTCCTATTGCTTGTAGTACCAGCAGTTAACTTTGTGATTCATTTCCAATTATGCCAATTCCCCTCTAAATGCAAACATTTCCCAGTCTCTCACTATGCTTTTATACTTTTCTGACCAAAATGGATAATTTCAGACTTCACCACACTGTTTCCCATCTCCCATATTCTTGCCCACTCCCAGTCTCTGTTGAGTAACAAATCTCATAGTCCAAGTTATTAACATTAATTGTAAATAGCCGAGACTCATACTGACATTTTCAGTGTCCCACTAGTTACCATCTGCCCATCTAAAAATGTCCCATTTATTTCTCCTCTTGATTTAGCATACATTTGCCACTCCTCAGTCCATGTTCATATTATTCCAATCCATAATATCCAATTTTGTGTAAGAACATTGCATGGTACTTTCACCTACTGCTCCCCGGTCCACCCTACTCCTTGTATCCTCAAAAAGAAACTCAAAATCATCAAATGCTACTTCCCTTCTGTAAACACATGATGAATCTGTTCATGGTACTGTAATTTTCTCATTGTTCTGTTCCCAATTCTATAATAAGTTTGTAGTATTTTATCTACTGCTGCTTTCTCTTTTTCTTAAACAGTAGGGTTGAGAAAGTTTGCTACCTTCCATCCTTCAAGACCCATTCTCGAACCAGATAAGTCCTGGAAGATCGAGACCTATATATCCAATAGCTGTGCAGCACCCATTCTGAAACCCTAGGATGTCAGCTGTTCTGACCAAAGAATTTGTGACTATTTAACTTCAATAATTTCTCCAGCATTATTTCTTTACTTATACTGATTCTCAGTAGACCTTTGATCCTCCATTATTTTCTCATCGGTTATTTCTGTCTCTCCCCATGAAGCCATGTCTCTGCAAATTCTTGACTTCCCATCACCATTTCATTTGCTTCCAACTTTAATGGGCCCAAATTTGTTGTAGCTCATCTCTTTTTCCATTTGTTGCAGTCTGTTTCTATGTTTCTTTCTAGTTCTACTCAAGAACTCTTTAAAAAAAACTCTACTCATTCTATTTGCTCTAAATTTCCCAATTCTCATATTTATCCCTCTTTTTGCTGACATCACAGATCTCTCTTCCTTTGACCTAATACCATTTCAATTGTTTCTTGTTCGTCTCCACTTGAGAGTCCAGTCATTTGAACCTACATACCGAAGTCAGAGAAGATTTGTACACAAATACATAATACAAGTTGGTATAAAAATTGTGTTTTTTAATTCTTCTAACATTCCAGGGGCTATATAATGCATGTATATCACAATTCTGCTATTAGGTATTTGGTTGTACATCTTTGTAAGAAAAGATTAATTAATTAATTGCATACAGCATTGCAGGATTTGAAAGAATTGGAACAAATTAGATTACATCAAGAAACTAGTGAATTGACATTTTCTTGGTGGATTTAAAGCTCCTAACTGCACCACCAGACTGACTTCAGATTTCCAAATTGAGAGGTTACCTTGTAAAATGTATCCATCTGGGAACCTGACGCGCAAGAGAGTGTAGTTATATTTCTTCAATTCCCTCTGCTCGTCTCTCTCCCGCATAGCTTTAGTTCTCAGTTTGGTCATCCTATCCACAGCTTCTGATCTGCCATAAAACAATTGGGTAATTGTACATTATACTTTAATTATAATAAAGATGATCTAAATAGCCAATGTAGTACTCAATATAGAAACAAAAACAAATTGCTCTGAAAACTCAGCAGATCTGGCAGCACCTGTGGAAAGAAAGCAGAGTTAATATTTTGGGTCCAGAACACTAGGCGGCACGGTGGCACAGTGGTTAGCACTGCTGCCTCACAGCGCCAGAGACCCGGGTTCAATTCCCGTCTCGGGCATCTGTCTGTGTGGAGTTTGCACATTCTCCCCGTGTTTGAGTGGGTTTCCTCCAGGTGCTCCGGTTTCCTCCCACAGTCCAAAGATGTGCAGGTTAAGTGAATTGGCTATGCTAAATTGTTCGTAGTGTTAGGTGAAGGGGTAAATGTAGGGGAATGGGTCTGGGTGGGTTGCTCTTCGGAGAGTCGGTGTGGACTTGTTGGGCCAAAGGGCCTGTTTCCACACTAAGTAATCCAATCTAATCTAAGCCAAGATTTGCCAGTAATTTCCGTTCTTGTTTCTGATTTCAGCATTTGTAGTTTTTCTTTTAAATATTCAGTGTAGCACTGGATTAAAGACCAAGCTGAATTCCAGGTCTTAGCTAGCATAGGACTAACAGCTGACTTATGTCTTGGATAGCGAGAGGAAAGCAATTAGAGTCGATATTTTTAATCAACTCGCTCAGCCATGTTCTGACATAGTGGGACTTGAACCTATGCCCTTTAGCAGAGAGGTAGGAATACTACCAATATGCCACAAGACCCTCAAAACAATTACTGAGTAAACCACACCGAAACAGGGTATTCAGCCAACTGGTCTGTGCAGTTGTTTATGCTCCAGACAAGTCCAGTTCCCATTTCATTTCACCTGTCTTCATATTTTCTATTCATTTCCCCCTCATGTGCGTATCTAGCTTCTCCTTAAATGCATTTATGCTCTTTGCCTTTATTACTCAGTGTTCACTCCAAGTTCCATATTCTAACCACTCAGATTCCCTGCAGTGTGGAAGCAGGTCATCCGGCCGATCGAGTACACACCGACCCTCAGAACAGCACCCCATCCAGATCTCCCTCTTAGCCTATCCCTGTAACCCTGCATTTCCCACAGCAAATCCACCTAACCTGCACATCCCAGGACACTATTGGCAATTTAGCATGGCCAATTCACTCTCACCTACACACCTTTGGTCTGTGGGAAGAAACTGGAGCACCTAGAGGAAACCAATGCAGACACAGGGAAAAACTGCAAACTCCACACAGACACAGTCGCCGAGGGTGGTATCAAACCCAGGTCCCTAGCACTGTGAAGCAGTAGTGCTAACCACCGAGCCACCCCAACTAATGGGCTTAAGGTGTTTGTACAGAATTCCTTATTGGGTTTATCAGTGAATTTACATTTACAACACAAAAATCTTTGCAGTTATCATAGCTCATCTGTAAATACTCATCTCACATTATTCTCTTTTCTGGAAGAAAACAACCCAAACTGTTCATTCTTTCCTGATGGAATCTCCCAACTCCAACATCACCCTGGCAAATCATTTTTGCACCTCTGTAATAGTATAAACAGAGAATAGAAATAATCCCAGTACCAACTAAGATTCAGGCATTCTATCACTGGCCCTGGACTCATTAAGAAAACAAAATTAGATGAAAACTATTGAAAAATAAATTGATTCTGTTGTAGAGCTTTTGGGCTGTTTTGAGATGTGAAAAGTGTTTTACAATAGAATCACTTTTTCAAATCTTATGTTTTTTTTAAACTAAATGCAAGTTGTGTTGGGTTCTCTGGAGAGATTCTTGGGTTTTCTTAACCACTCATCATTAATTACCGATCCCAACCTTATTCCATCCCCATCTCACCATGCTCCTTTCCTGGAACAACATACCACACCTTGCATATCTACTGAAAGACCAGCACCCCGGTGCCTTTGCCATATTTAAAAAAAGGTCAATTCAGTCAGACAAACAGTGGCATTCCAAAGCCATCCTGCTCAGCCAAGGACTGAATCTTAACATATTGGAGGAGAGGATGGCATGTGATTCTCTAAGTGACCTGAAGGCCATGGTCGCGAAGGTGGTGCAAAAGCAACACCAAAAGGTCTGCTGCAAAAGCAGGAAACCTTTTTCCAGGAGGACTAGCAGAGATGGTTGCATCACCAGATCGTGGCATCCTGGTCAGGGCCATCTCCAGGAATGGCCAACAATGCTGAAAGAAGGTCTATGATCTTTTCTGTTTGAACAGAGTGAGTGCCACACTTGTTTCTGCAACTTCACAAATACAATCTCTGCTATTGCACATACCTTCCACCATGGTTCATGATCTACCTCTGGCACTCCTGCCTGCAACGGCTTTGATTTCCCCCAAGCTCCTACACTATCTGATGCTGAGACACTGCTTGCTGCACATGCAGTGTGCGTACCCCCACATGGTGCAGGTGTGAAACGGACATAGCATGGTGTCCTGCAGAATGAATGTACTTTCCCATGACTGAGGACTGCTGACCAATAAGGCAAGCTATCTGCTTATGACTGCGCTAATTGGCATGGCATAGCAAGGCAGGGAGGCACTACATGACTGAGTACTTGGAAGGAAACTAGCAGCCATGAAATGCAGCCTGAAAATGTGTTGCTGGTTAAAGCACAGCAGGTTAGGCTGCATCCAAGGAACAGGAAATTCGATGTTTCGGGCCAGAGCCCTTCATCAGGAATGAGGAGAGTGTGCCAGGCAGGCTAAGATAAAAGGTAGGGAGGAGGGACTTGGGGGAGGGGCAATGGAGATGTGATAGGTGGAAGGAGGTCAAGGTGAGGGTGATAGGCCGGAGTGGGGTGGGGGCGGAGAGGTCAGGAAGATGATTGCAGGTTAGGAAGGCGGTGCTGAGTTCGAGGGAATCGACTGAGACAAGGTGGGGGGAGGGGAAATGAGGAAACTGGAGAAATCCGAGTTCATCCCCTGTGGTTGGAGGGTTCCTAGGCGGAAGATGAGGCGCTCTTCCTCCAATTGTCGTGTTGTTATGTTCTGGCGATGGAGGAGTCCAAGGACCTGCATGTCCTCGGTGGAGTGGGAGGGAGAGTTAAAGTGTTGAGCCACGGGGTGGTTGGGTTGGTTGGTCTGGGCGTCCCAGAGGTGTTCCCTGAAGTGTTCCGCAAGTGGGCGGCCCGTCTCCCCAATTTAGAGGAGGCCACATCGGGTGCAGCGGATGCAATAGATGATGTGTGGAGGTGCAGGTGAATTTGTGGCGGATATGGAAGGATCCCTTGGGGCCTTGGAGAGAAGTAAGGGAGGAGGTGTGGGCGCAAGTTTTGCATTTCCTGCGGTTGCAGGGGAACGTGCCGGGAGTGGTGGGGGGTTTGGACCTGACGAGGGAGTCGCGAAGGGAATGGTCTTTGCCGAACGCTGATAGGGGAGGGGAGGGAAATATATCCCTGGTGGGGGGTTCCGTTTGGAGGTGGCGGAAATGACGGCGGATGATACGCTGTATACGGAGGTTGGTGGTGTGGTAGGCGAGAACCAGTGGGGTCCTGTCTTGGTGGCGGTTGGAGGGGCGGGGCTCAAGGGCGGAGGAGATGCGGTGGAGGGCATCGTCGATCACGTCTGGGGGGAATCTGCGGTCCTTGAAGAAGGAGGCCATCTGGGCTGTATGGCATTGGAACTGGTCCTCCTGGGAGCAGATGCGCCAGAGACAAAGGAATTGGGAATATGGGATGGCGTTTTTACAGGGGGCAGGATAGGAGGTGTAGTCTCGGTAGCTGTGGGAGTCAGTCGGTTTATAGTAGATGTCTGTGTTGAGTCGGTCGCCCGAGATAGAAATGGAAAGGTCTAGGAAAGGGGGGGGGCGGAGTCTGAGACAGTCCAGGTGAATTTGAGGTCGGGATGGAAGGTGTTGGTAAAGTTGATGAACTGTTCAACCTCCTCGTGGGAGCACGAGGGTCCAGTCTGCAAGATGAGTATCTATACACGCAAAAGAAGAAGTGTTCTTGCAGCAGCTTTTTAATACTAATTACTAGGGAGCTTTCAAATCAAACTTGGTGTTTCCTAAACAGCCTGCAAGTGGATCAGGGAGGTGCCAGGATGGTCACGAGGAGTTGCCAAGTGTCAGATGCCAATGTCCATGCCCAAGGGATGTGTGGGACTGATGGCCATTGGAGAGAGACAGACACAGAATGTTGTTCTGAACTGAGAGGATACAAGCACCTGTATATATGACTAGATGGTAATCCCAGAGTGTACTGGAAAATTGAAAATATTTAACATTTGGCTGTGAAATGGATACCTGAGCTTTGGTTGCTGTTTTGACAATTTGACTTTAACCAGTTTAAATTAATGCCCTAAGAAACTAAAACCCAAAATTGAGTTTGAATTTATTGTTTTGCCAAAATTGAACCAATAAGCTGATCCAATGTTTGGGGTGGGGTGGTGTAAAATGCAGACATTTTGAACATTGGTCAGAGAGCAACTGCCATAAAGAAAGGAACTGGACAGCTAATTGCCCATTTAACGTGTTGCTCTCCAAGAAATTAGGCAACACTCAGCCAAAAAGGTACCTTTTCATGTGAAACATGCTCGCAGTAAAAAGAAAGCTGACGACCCTGGAAGATCCTCAGCTGGAAGGAGGAAGACACAGCAGACCACAGCGACTGTGTGGTTTTGACATTAAGTTGATGTAATTTTAATAAATGGCTTATTGGAACGGCATATTGTTATAGAGTTGGAGGCAGACTTTAAATAGTGGAATTTAAGAGTTCTCTTTCATTCACTTTAACAGATTATGAGTTTTTCTAGGTGTTCGCCTCCGTGTCATAACAGCAACCAGGAACAATCTGAAATCTTCAGGTACCTGCTCTGATTTCCATAACAATTTCTTGATGTCTAGCTTGTTTGGTGAATGTGTGTGTTAGAAAGTAGCATATTAGTGAGGCACGTTGAGTCACTATGAAGGCATACATCAAGCCATAATCCCTCCTAATTGACAACTGACCACTTCCTGCCTATTGAAAAAGTTGCTTCACCGGTTAGCAAATGCTTAAAAACCATGCATCGAGTTGTTCCCAACACAGATGGGCTATGTCAGTCACTTCCACCCCCATCATGGCCACTCCCACAACCACCTCCGCCCCTCACATCATCGCTGATGCCACACGCTCAGTGACTTCCGCCACCCCTACAGCTGTGGTCACCACCACTTCCGCCCCCACCAGCACCACTCACCTGCATTCTGCTGACAAGCCCCCCACAGACCCCACTGTCACTATCCCCACCCCCCAGAACCCTGAGGGGAACACTACCACTGCTCATGACTCCACCCCCATTCCCCCCACCATCACACCCACTCCAGTTACAGGTTTCGCCCCCACTCACACCAGATCCCAGCTCCCAGCCCTGCCGAGTTTTCACCATCCCCCCAGACCTCCCCCTCACTGAGGACAAACAATCAGTCCTCAGCAAAGGACTCACCTTCATCCCCCTTTAATACACGCCGTGACGTCGAACAATTCTTCCGTTGCCTCCGAGCTTACTTTCACAATCAGGATTCCCGTCCACCTTCCGAGGACCCCTTCGCCCACCTCTAACACACTGCATCCACCTGGACATCCCACGCTGGCCTATTACCTGCCCTCAACCTCTTCATTTCCAACTGCCGCCAGGACATTAACCGCCTCAACCTGTCTACCCCCCTCCCCCTCTCCAAACTCTCCGCCTCAACACGTTGCCCTCCAATTCCAACCTCACCGTCAAGCCAGCAGATAAAGGGGGCACAGTGGTAGTCTGGCGCACTGACCTCTACACCGCAGAAGCCAAACGCCAATTCAAGGACACCCCTTCCTACCGCCCCCTCGACCATGACCCCACCCCCCCATCACCAAACCATCATCACCCAGACCATATAGAACCTCATCACCTCAGGAGATCTCCCACCCACAGCTTCCAACCTCGTAGTCCGGGAACCCCGCACTGCCCGGTTCTACCTCCTTCCCAAGATCCACAAGCCTGACCACCCTGGCCGACCCATTGTCTCAGCATGCTCCTGCCCCACTGAACTCATCTCTACCTTTCTCGACACTGTTCTATCCCCGCTAGTCCAGGAACTCCCCACATATGTTCGAGACACCACCCACTACCTTCACCTTCTCCTCCAAGACTTGCATTTCCCCGGCTCCCAACGCCTTATCTTCACCATGGATATCCAATCCCTCTACACCTCCATCCGCCATGACCAGGGCCTCCAAGCCCTCCGTATTTTCCTCTAGATGTCCCCAACAGTACCCTTCCACCGACACTCTCATTCGTTTGGTCGAACTAGTCCTCACCCTGAACAATTTCTCCTTTGAATCCTCCCACGTCCTCCAGACCAAAGGGGTAGCCATGGGCACACGTATGGGCCCCAGCAATGCCTGTCTCTTTGTTGGCTACGCAGAACAGTTGATCTTCCGTAATTACACCGGCACCACTCCCCACTTCTTCCTCCGCTATATTGATAACTGCATTGGCGCCACCTTGTGCTCCCACGAGGAGGGTAAGCAATTCATCAACTTCAACACATTCCACCGTGACCTTAAATTTACCTGGACCATCTCTGACACCTCCCTCCCCTTCCTGGACCTCTTCATCTCCATTAATGACAATTGACTTGACACTCACATTTTTTTACAAACCCACCGACTCTCACAGCTACCTGGATTACACCTCTTCCCACCCTACCTCTTGCAAAAATGCCATCCCGTATTCTCAATTCCTCCACCTCCGCCGCATCTGCTCCCAGGAGGACCAGTTCCACCACAGAACACACCAGATGGCCTCCTTCTTTAGAGACCGCAATTTCCCTTCCCACATGGTTAAAGATGCCCTCCAACAAATCTTGTACACATCCCGCACCTCCGCCCTCAGACCCCACACCTCCAACCGTAACAAGGACAGAATGCTCCTGGTGCTCACCTTCCACCCTACAAGACTTCGCATAAACCAAATCATCCACCGACATTTCCGCCAACTCCAAAATGACCCCACCACCAGGGATATATTTCCCTCCCCACCCCTTTCCAACTTCCACAAAGACTGCTCCCTCCGTGACTACCTGGTCAGGTCCACGCACCACCACCCCCCCCCCCCACGGGAACTGTAAAACCTGTGCCCACATCTCCTCCCTCACCTCTATCCAAGGCCCTAAGGGAGCCTTCCACATCCAAAGTTTTACCTGCACATCCACTAATATCATTTATTGTATCTATTGCTCCTGATGCAGTCTCCTCTACATTGGGAAGACTGTGCCTCCTAGCAAAGCGCTTTAGGGAACATCTCCGGGACACCCGCACCAATCAACCACACCAACCCGTGGCCCAACATTTCAACTCCACCTCCCACTCTGCCGAGAACATGGAGGTCCTGGGTCTCCTTCACTGCTGCTCCCTCACCACCAGACGCCTGGAGGAAGAACGCCTCATCTTCCACCTTGGAACACTTCAACCCCAGGGCATCAATGTGGACTTCAACAGTTTCCTCATTTCCCCTTCCCCCACCTCACCCTAGTTCCAAACTTCCAGCTCAGCACTGTCCCCATGACTTGTCTGGACTTGCCCTACCCGCCTATTTCCTTTTCTACCTATCCACTTCACCCTCTCCTCCCTGACCCATCACCTTCATCCCCTCTCCCACTCACCCATTGTACTCTATGCAACTTTTTCCCCACCCCCACCCTCCTCTAGCTTATCTCTCCACGCTTCAGGCTCACTGCCTTTATTCCTGATGAAGGGCTTTTGCCAGAAACGTCGATTTCGCTGCTCCTTGGATGCTGCCTGAACTGCTGTGCTCTTCCAGCACCACTAATCCAGAATATGTCAGTTTCTTGTCTGATTCTGCCACGAATATCATCATATTTCAATCTTAGTAACTGTTTTGTAAGCGACCATAGGTGCATACAGAAAGTCCCATCTATCACAAATACTTGATGCAATTTTGAGGATGGGAAGAATGGCCAAGTGGTCACTTTCTGGAGGGCCTGCCTGTGCTCGTGGAGCTACACCTCAGGAGATGGCTTCAGGAGCAGCCATAAAGAGAAGAAAATCTTCACAGAACAGAATTTCTTGCTGCACATATCATATGCTTAGTTTCTCCTCTTATTTTCTCTATTTCTGACTGGAACATTTAATGAAACTTTGTATAAAAAAGGTCAGAGGAAGATCAGCAGCAATTTATAGCTGAATTAGCATTGTGCTGTACAGCAACGATAAGTCTCAATATCTAGCTCCCAATCCCTGCATCAGCATTGACCATTTTTGGAGCCTAAGCTCTGCACAGAGACAAAAAAAAAGAAAGTTTTTCATTCAACCTATGGTTAATAGGATCCGATCAACTACTCAGTCCTGATGACAGTCCCCGTTCCCAAAACTGCAGTCTAACATCACCCAAAATGAAACTGAAACAGTCATCTTCCGCTTCAGTACAAACTCATCCTCCCACTAAAGGAGAAAGTGGAGTACTGTTTTCTGAAAATCACTTTGGGAACAGTACTCTCATGTGTCCCTTGGAGACCATTACAAAGAAACGCTGGCACACTTGATTCACGATTTGGAGGAAGAGAAGCACAATCAGAATTTGATGCTATTCAGCATATTATAAACATTAAAAATCAGCTAATAAATTCTTGAACCATTTTGGTTTTTGCCACTTAAACAACTTTTATTGCAGCTATTGTGTCATTAGTCAACGATTCCATTAACGCTCTTTATAGCACCAATACTAGAAAAATGATAAGTTAGAAATACAGAGGAACATCAATTATCTGAAGGATAAGGGTGAGGAGTATTTCATTCGGATAACCAAATGCCGGATAACATGGTTTAGCCAAGCACTGGGACCTTGCAATCTTGCCAGATAACCGAAGTTCCTCCGTATTCCTCGATTATCCATCACTCAATTATCCAAATATTGAATTATCCAGCAAGATTGCAAGGTTCTGATGCTCGGCTAAACTATGCTATCTGGCATTCAATTATCCGAATGAAATACCCCTCACCCATGTCCTTCTGATAATTGAGGTTCCTCTGTAAATCCGTTGCACCATGCACAGCCAATTTCACGTACATTAAATTGCCACGATGCTCTTTCCTAAAAAAAAAACTTTGCTGTTGTTGGACTATGCAAATGCTAACAAGAGGCACCTTGCACAACTGATGAATGCAGATTTGTTGAGGCAAAACAAAAATTGGCTTAGTTGGCAAAAAGAACAAATTTGACAACTTAATGTTTTTTTTTTAAAAATGACCTAACTGCAGCACCAAATGCTGGCCGTGGCTCTCTTTCTCCACATTACAAATCAAAATGTGCCAGTTTTTCATTGTACTGTCGCTAAGGGATACATGTCCACAAGAAGACTCATGCATCAGGAGCTGGTAACACCACCATAAAACAAAAGCAAAATTTCTTAGGATTAAGGCTGGAAAGAAAATTTCCCAAAATCATACGTAGGAGCAGCTGAGTTCCATGGGACACAAAGCAGATATCTGTCATTTACTGTGCAAAAATGGAAGAATGCAAAACTGTTCAACTGCTGTAGAAAGCAGAACAGTGGTAACAGTGATAGCAGAGTTTCCACTGTACTCAGCAACTGGAACACATACTACAGCCAAAACAAAAGAAAACAAGCTTTGAATGATTCTTTTTTAGGCAAGGCATTTTTGCTAAAATGATCTGTTAACTGGACTCATTTCTGAGTCAGAAGTTGGAGAATTTGAGTACAAACTAAATCTGACATCCCAGTGCAGTCCCAAGTGCAGGCACAAATGTTCAAACAGATGTGAAACGCTGCAGTGAAGGGATGGCTGGGATTAGTACTCTTGTATTGAATGAAACCAGGTCCTCTTTATTCAGACATATCAAGTTTTTAAAAATACACCTACACCTTCAATGATCAAACCAGAAATTTAAATCCAGCAGCACTCGTTGAATCCAGCCTTACCTCATCAGCTGCTCCCGTTTGATTTCGTCAGCAGTCAGGTTGTAGAAGTCATTGGGCAATTCAAATTTTGCTGCCTGTGGTGAAGGGCGAAAAATCTGAATCTGTCGATCTAATTGCGCTCTTACAGGCTCAGCACTTAGAAGCTCACCCTTGTACTGTCTAAGCTCTTCAAATGTGTTGAGAAATTCCTCATTTAGCACATAAAAATCTTCTTCATTTTCTATCATAAAAGATAATAAAGACTTGTTAAATTTCACCATGAAAGAACAATTTCTAATCACAGGGAAATTTTATTTTGATACTTTCTACTTCTTTGCAGTTCTGGCACTCTATCAAATAAAGGGCCTGCATGACAGCAACTTGATGAATTTATTCATTGTCACTGCAGTTATAACTCTGAGCTAGCCCCAGAGACAAACTGAAGATACTAACTAAGGAAACTAAGGTATGCAATGGGTACATAGTGTTGAAGAGATGGGGTGGGAAGAACCTTTGCATCAAGGTGTCATATTGCAGTGTCACTTAAGGTTATTAAATGATAATAGGTAGTGCAACGTGCCATTAGTTTTCTCTGGTGATTGAAAAGCATTACAGCCCAGCGGGGTTCATACTTTGCAAAACAGGCACTAATCTATCTTTATACTACACAGATGCACACTATTTCAGCAATTTGGCAGGTCATGCCACACAGTGATTGATCAAGAGAAAATTGAACAATACTTTTTTAGGTGCAGATTCACGATTACCTTGTCCTGCTACTTGTAATGTCTTCCTTTCAAACCCAATCGACTGTAAAAATTCATGCGTTCCTTCCAGTTCAGAGATCCTTTCCTTAGAGAGTGAGAGCACAAGAGAGCGAGAGAATGTAAAAGGGATCAAAAAGAAGGACACAGAGGCAGAGAAAGAGAAAATGAGCAAGAGGCAAAAGAAAGAGAATACTTTAATAGGCACCTGCTCAAAAATTTGACTGCGAACTACCTAACTTCCTATTTGCATTAAGAATAAACCAACATATCAATTACAACTGGATAATTCTTGAAGAACCACAGAAGGGCAGATGCATCATCATAATGAATTAGTGAACTAGCTACAACACAAACTAGAAGCAAGCAAAGCTATTAGTCTCAACTGAGTATGTTTAGTCATTATGGAGCAATGTCATAAAGATACCAAAAACTAAAGGTCCTGCAAAAACAGGTCTCTAGTACCAGAAAACAGGTTAAATCATTAGCGAGTTTGGAGAAGATTTGTAGATCCAGAACCTCAACCTGAGCTAAGTTTGCTCGCTGAGCTGGAAGGATCATTTTCAGACGTTTTGTCACCGTACTAGGTAACATCAGTGAGCCTTCACTGGAAGCTCATTGATGTTACCTACGTTGGTGACAAAACGTCTGAAAATGAACCTTCCAGCTCAGCGAGCAAACTTAGATCCAGGTTAATTCGTTATACACCACATTTGAAAAGGTGAGAATGAGATAAAAGGGCATTACAAATATAAATTGCAACTGTGAAGATTTGTCCAGAGCTCTGGGGCAAACTAAACAACAGCAGGGCAAAGTGGAATGCAAATATACTACTTAAAAGACAAATATTAGTATGCACATCATTCAAGAACATGAAATGGTTTAACAAAAGCAAAATACTATGGATGCTGGACATCTGAAGAATAGAAAACAGCTGGAGAAACTCAGCAGCTCTGGCAGCATCTGTAGAGGGAGAAACAGAATTAAATGTTTTGAGTCCCAGTGACTCATTCATTTCTTCAGTGCTTACTAATTTTAATACAGCATGAAAGTCTTTCGGTTGGGAAATGCAAATACCCTGAAATCATTCAAGTAGTAATTGTGGCAGTAATGGTGATTCTGTAGTTTGCCAGCAGATGATGTAATTAATGGATTCAATACACTCTTGCTTGTACACACGTAGTGACAGTCATGAACATTCATTCTTGAATAAAGTGACTTTTTCTTTGCAGCCTAGAATTAAGGAGATTTGTGTTTATGTATTTGTGGTAGAAGTAGTTTGAAACTCTCTCCCACAAGTGGCAGTGAACACAGAATAATTTGTTAAATTTAAATCAAAGGTAGCTAACTTTTTGTTAAGCAAAGGTATTAAGGTATGGGCCAAAGGCATTAGGTCACAGATCAGCTATGATCGATCCCATTGATTGGCAGAGCATGTTTATAGGGTTTTTGGGAAGTGGGGGGGGGGGCGCACGGCTTATCAGTAGTGGGGGCAGTCTGGGTGGAATACTCTTCAGATGATTGGTATAGACTCAAGGGGCTGAATGGCCTGCTTCTATACTGTTGGGATTCTATGACTTTCATCTATAATGCCGAGGATCTCAGCGAATGCTGGAGATGAAGCATTCATTTGGAATTAGACTAAACATTTGCAAGTAAACCTGTTTTTGCATTTTGTGGCAACTTTTCCCACTGACAATAGGTACATGAACATTTCAAGTCATGTGAGTGCCAGAATCTTTGGTGAAATTATTTTCTGACCAGTCGTGAAACAATTCCTCATACATACATGACACCAGGGTGCCTTCTGATTCCATATCAATTGTGGATAACGCTCATGGAAGTTATATACTGTTTACATTGAGCACAGAGAATGTCTAGAGTTCAGATAGAGTACAAGGAACCAATTGCAACATCTAACAATAGTGTGTCTGTTATGAAAATATTTGGAAATCAGGGCACTCCATTTACCATCACCTTCAAAATATTTTTAGGCAATTAAAAGTAGTCAATTTTCTCCCAAAGGATAAGTGCTTCTGTTACCTGTGACACAAGTCAGAAAGGTGACAGAATACTCTCTACGTACCTGGACAGTTCTACTCAAGGATCCAGGACAAAATAGCCTGCTTGATAAACATCCTACCTGCTGTCATCAACAGTCACCCACTTAATCGCTGATGTATAATGACAGGTACATGTACCATCTACAAAATGCACTGCAACAATTTGCTCAGATGCTTTGACAGCACCTTCCAAACCCACAACCTCCACCACCAACTACAACAAGAGCAGCAGATTAGTGGCAACACCTCCATCTAAAAGATCCCCTCCAAGCAATACAACATTCTGATTTCGAATGATATCACTATTCCTTCATGGTCACTCAGCCAAAATCCTTTCTTAACATTATAGTGGGCATTCTTACTCCCACATTGACTGCAGCAGTTTAAGGCAGAGCACACAACCACCTTCTTCAGGGCAACTAAGGACCTGCAACAAATAATGGCCTAGCCAGGAATACCCCCATCCCAGGAACATGTTTTAGAACAAAAAAGGTCCCGATTAGGAACACTGGTGTAATATGTCTGAATCAATTAAATTCCAATTTTATTAAATACTTTTGTCTGTATTTGGAGAGATTTTGTTTCAATTCCATCCATTTTCCTCTGAAAGTATCAAAACAATGGACCTGACAAAACTGGCTAAAATCAGCATTCCGAACCAACTGGTTTTGAGAGTGAAAGAAAACAGATTGCAGTTTTTACCTGGAAGATTTTATTTTGCAACTTGATTTTTCTGTATTTCTCTTCACTCGGATTATTGCATATGTTATCAATGTATCTGTAATTTAATATAAATTTTACATTGTTTAGAGGTATGTAGACAAACTTGGATTTGTTTTTCTTTAATAAGACAGGAAAAACACAAACTGAAATAGAAGTGGAGAATGCTGGAAAAGGTGTTTGAATCTATTAGCATATTAGAGATCAAAAATATATTCTTTCAAACAGTAATGGGATAGAAGGCAAGTTACAAGCCATTATGGATGGACACAGAGCGAAAGGGCGAGTTGGAGCAAGGAAGGTGGATGGTGTGACCAAAGAAAGCAATAGCGTACAAGCATCTCTATGGCTATGCTTATTTTTCAGAGAAATTCATAGCATAAAGAAAAGTTGAAGTAAATCCAATAAAAAAAGTTCAGGAGGATTTTCTTTACTCCGAATAGGATGCAGAACATCCTTCGACAAGGAGTAACTGAGGCAGACAGACAGAATATACCTTCAAGAATGCCAGGTAAGTATGAGGGTCAAAGCATCAAAAATAATATGTTGGGGCGAGATGAGGCAAGCTGGGAGACAGCCTGTATGGAGTATGCACACTAGTAGGAATCTTTTGGGCCAAAAGACCTGTTTCAAAGCGATACTTTAAAACAACATGCAAATATTCAACTGGTTTACTTATATTTCATAATATTTATCACAATAAATTTATTCCACTAGCCACCTAAACCATATTCCCAAGTACAGTTTAACACTAATGAAATTTGAATTAACTAACTAACTGGTGACCATATAAAAGCTTCGAGACTGAAATGCAGACAACAAATACAATTACATTTAGGTTTTGCCATGGTTAGAAATGAATCAAACGGAAACAGTATTTGTCTTTTACTTACTTGCCAAGAGTTTCACAAGCAATCTTTACTTTCTCTTTATCTTTGTTAAACGTGTGAATCATCATTATGGAGGCTCGCACAGGATCATCAGCAAATTTCTGGATTGGAAATGCATGGTCAACTTAGAAAGGATATTCAACCATAACAATTTGCACTTTTAATATCTGAAGTGTCTCATTGAAAAAAAGCAAGGGAATGGACACAAAGCAATGTGAAAGGTTACAAGTAACAAAAGGCCTGATTTAAAAAGATGATAGAGATAGAAAGCCTGCTATGCCACCCACAAGCAATAAAAAAGGACTTTTACAGATTGCAGACAACTGATTAAAAATTCAATATTACCAGATTCCCAATCCTGATCATTTCCATTTCACTTTTGAAATGGATCCTTTCAGGTGTCAGTTACCTTGCAGTGCATCACCTGAATGACTATTATATGCATGGATAAACCTCAACAGCAAATAGAGGGACAATATCAAATTGTCAAGGACACCATGGACCAGCCAGTCCTTACCTAACAAATGTAACTGAATAAGTATAATCGATGTACACAAATACTTTTACACTTCCAGCAGAAAATCACTATGCAGCCATCACAAGTGGGAATACTGGCTGCATTTCACTTTCCCAGTCCAGAGGCATTGAGGCTTGATGCACAGCCCAAATTGCTAGGCCAGTGAGGTTCCCCGCACATTCAATTAACAAATACGATTGGGTATAAACCTTTTCCAGCATTTAAAAACTGTTCTTTTTTTTGAAGAAGAAAAACAATCCTTTGGAAAAACTGGCCCACGAGCCTGCGAAAAGCTAGTGCCTTTTTAAAAAAAAGTCAATTTATAGGTTCTCCATTCAAAGTTCTAACAAATTTTATTTAATATTTACCAGGCCAGCCATAGTTTCTATAGCCTTAGACACACTGAATATTCCTTTTCCTCCATTTGTCTTCTGTCTAAAACAACTTCTATTCAAAATCTGCCCACACATCACTTGACGGGGAAGAATTTTAGTCTCCTACCCTGCTGTTTTAGCAGTACCAATTAAACAATCCAGTGAAACCGCATCAATGAATGTAAGCAGCTATTATGAGGTCAGCAGGCATCAGTCACACAAAGAGTCCCTTAAACACAAAGCTAATCTCTTAGCAATTTCAGCTGTACCTTTAGAAAACATTCAGGGAGCCAACACAGGCACAATCGACCAATGGCCCTGTTCTCGACTGTACGATTTCAATTCTAGAACAGAGCTACTGTGAATTCTAAGAGCAAGGTAGGTAAACTCTGCACTTAACTGATTTTAAAAATCTTTCTCGACCCTACTGCTGTTTTAAAAAGTACTACAGATATTTTTAATGATTTATTCTCAGAGTATGATCCAATCTATGTTATTGACCTTGTTGAGACTTATTTTTAAAAATAACCCTGAAGCATTCATGCTACTTTTCATTAACATGATTCATGGAAGTTTTGATCTTTTTCTGGGACATTTCAAAAGGCACAGAAAGTCAATCAGGTACATTGCCTTGAATAACCTCTAATCCAGCTTGGATATGACACTGGCAAACCAAGTGGGTAATTTCAATAGTCCAATTTCACTGTTTTTTCTCTCTCACTGTTACTGTTGTCTAGCTAAACGCATTATTCTGGGTTGCCACTCCAGCCTGCTAACAGTGTTGACTCTGGCAGGACTGTGTCTTTTCACAGGCACTAGGCATACGTTGGTATATAGTCAGATGGATTACTCTTCCCATACAAGTGTCAAGGGTGCCAGCAATTCGCATTAGAGCATCACAGCTGAACACAAACCCATTTTCATGTGACAACTACAAAAACTCATTTTAGTAGAAGTCTCTAGGCAATAGCCCAAAATGTGAACTCTAGCTTTCACTCTTTAGGAATATAGTATCTACATACAGTGGGAGGATCTTGTACTGAGTCCACATCACAAGGTACAGCGACAGTTTGTTTTCAACCTGAACCCATCCTTTTACAAAAGTCAAAGGAAAACTGATCAAAGACCATTTTATGAAATACGAGCTTTGTTTCAGAATTGTATCCAAAACCTACCATAAGAATGGCTTCTTTAATGTGTGAATCTCTTTCACTTTTGGAGATTGAAGCATTTGTTAACGGACAGATAAAGTACACACCAGTAACAGAGAAACTGCTGCAATCTTCCTTCGCAACATTACTTGGACCCTAGAAACACAAAAAACTTCATTTTTAGAGTTCATCATTACTCATTTTGATTCCTCCACTATCTCTAACGTGTAAGCTATTCAAAGAGCCATCTAGTAATGGTCAAGCTGGAACCTTCTCTGATTAAACACTAGGTAGAATAAAGATGTGATGTTCCTGTCCATTATAACCTCCATACCCTGCCAGTGACTCCCTCTGTCTCCTTAGCACTGTCTGAAGCTGACCTGGAACGTTCCGAACATTGCTTTCATATTTGACCCCAGAATCAGCTTCTGATAACATAAATATTATAAGAACACCTACTTGTGCCTTCACAGTATCAACTGATTCAGACCTTGCCTCACAGTGTAGGACTGAAACCCCGATTCATATTTTTATTATCTATAGGCCTGATTATTGGACACAGCCAGACTTCCCATTTTAGACCCTCTGTAAACTTAAGTTCATTCTAAACTCATGTGGTTAGGCCACGGGTAAGTACCACTACCACTTCATGTCTGCTGACAAACAATAACTCCCAGTTAAGCAACAACTTGCTTTTAAAATTCTTATCCTTGTTTTCAAATTCCCTCCATGGCCTCATCCTCTCCAACTGTACCTGCCTTCAGCCCTTACAACCAGAAGATGTGTGTTCTGTCAATTCAAGCCACTTGAGCATCCATGATTTTGATCACTGACCGCTATTCCTTCAGCTCTGAAATTCCATCCCTAAACTCGGTCTTCTTTTCAGATGTTTGTTAGCATCTAACTCTTCAAACAGATTTTTAGTTAGCTGGCCTAATACCACTTTATACAGCTTGGCATCAAATTTTGCTTGATAATGCTTCAGCGAAACAGCCTGATGTGTTTCCCAATGTTAAAAGTGCAATATGAATACAAATTATTGTTGTAGCTTAACATAGAGAGCACTGTTCCTTTCTTCAAATGGCTGTTAAAATAGCATTGAAGAGAATACCATGACGTCTAAGAATATAGCTGGCAGCAATATTGGGCTGAAGGGGGATGTGATGGGTAAGAATGGCTGTTGACTGTTACAAAATTTGTGTAGGAAGACTATTAGAGACAAAGCAAAACTGCACTCTGTTTGAAAGAATCAAACAATTTGAATTTAAAGACAAGGAAATTTAATCACTTTGCTTTCCGAAAAACAAAAATCAGACAATTCAAACTCACGTTGTGCTGATTAAGAGTTGACAATGATTAGGCTTTGATAGTCTGTAATTGATCATTTCTTACAATTTATAGTCACCAAGCACAAAATGATTGGACTGAAGTTAGTAAGAGGAGTAGACCTATCCAAGCACTTTGGCACAAATAAGACAATCTAACACAGTCTACAGATTCAAATTTTATTATTCAGATGCTGGCGAACTTTGAAATTGAGAGTTCCTTTATCACAAAAATTCTAATTGATCAGAAACAAATACTATGAAAAGTTAGCCAAATACAAATTTTTGGCAACGAGGGAAGACTCCATTTGCGACATATTAGTACAAGATCTACCTGATTGTTTACAGTCCGTGCTTCAGGGAATGCAGCCTCTGCCGTCAGTTCTTTCTTTACTATATTAAAAATAAAGAAAATTTAGTCAACCACTTCAAAATTTATAATTTTAAAATATACAGTGTCCAATATGAATCAAGGTAACACAAACTAGAGCATCATGCACAGTATTCAAATGACAGTCTTCTGGATAAATTGATTATACGCTTCCAAGTCAATTCACTGAACACAGTTTCTCTCCAAGCAAATTAGGTTTTAAGGGATTTCTCTCTGTTTACCAAGTCTGACTGCTGTTGAGTTCTGCAATCAGACCACGTAATGCTGTAGGTGGTTTTTAATTCCCTCTGAAGCAACCTAGCATCTCTCTCAGATTTATACAAACAAACAGACAAACAAAAAAATTTAAATCCATATTAGATCAGTGGTTCTCAACTGGGGTCCACTGAGACTTTTCCAGCAGATCCATGATATAAAGTGCCTATCGAGCACAATAACCTTTGCAGTGCTAAGGTAGCATATCTAATTCATCGATAAGTAGAATACCTGCTTTCATAGATACATTATTAAAACACATTCATACAATGGAGCATTATATTGTAATTTAAACTGGGATAGGGTTGTAATACCTGAAATCATTGGAAAAGGAATCTGCAAAGCCAAACAACAGAGTTTGAAAACCACTCTTCTGAAAATTAAGAGAATTATCATAATAAAAAAAAAGGTGTTCATTTCTTACCACCACTGTAGGGTCAAGCTGGCATCGAAGTGCCTAGAACACAATGTCTTATTCCAGGTACATGCTGACCAGAGCAGTATGTAGCTTCAATATGGGTATTCGCACAACATTTTTTGCCAATATATCCAACATCCTGTTCAGTTGGTTTATTACTGTGTCACTACCCACTAATCAAGTTACATGACCCCCAAGCACACAGGTGGATATTTTGGTCAATATGGGCCAGCTTCGGCTGAAGGACCTGTCTCTGTGCTGTGGGACTCTATGACTCTAAGTTACTCAGACTTATTACGTGATTTATCAGATCCTGCTTCAGGATATCTGCTAACATGTCAAGAATTTGAATGACAGGCACTCAAGTGTCACTGTGTCAACCTAACTCCTTATGTTTATCATGATTGTGTTGGGTAATTTTAAACTTTATGTTTAATTTAACCCATATTTCAAAGCATAATTTCTTTCCTCCTCCCATCCCGCAGTCTGACACCAATTATTTAAGAACCAAGGAATACAGCTAGAAAGTTTGAATAGTGGTACAAAAGAGAGAGGAAGGAGAAGTTTTCTCACCAAAAATAGTTCAGAGCTTTATACAGAAACAAATCCACCATATGGTCACCAAGTCTGCTTTCATATTAGAATACAATGCACAATGTTAAATGTCAAGAATAAGGTTAAAATGCAGACTATATACACTTCAAAGTTGTGCAACATTCTTATATCATCTCACTTTCCTTACCACAGGTGTTTATCCGAGTGAAGTACAATTCAATCACAAGTGCAAGAATCTATCATTTTAATACTGGATTTTAAAATACCTACACAGAACTACTGTGTATGAATGACATAGACCCACTAGCTATGGTAAAACAGTTAAATGGTTCAATATATATTGACTCCTTCAGTATTTACCTACCCTCATTATGTAAATGGCTCGACCCAGTCGTGCTTCGTCCTCTATGCTGTTTAATTTCCAGCCTTGTTAGAGCTGCAGCTGCTGCCATCTGAGCTTCTTCAGCCGGTGGTCTGCGAGGTTTCTCTGGCCCCTTGGATTTGTTTTCTACGGTTTTTCTAAAGAAGACCAAAGTCACACGGAATTCATTTGTCATGATGGAGTCTCTCATAATATGAGACCTGTGTGTGCATTTTTATGTCAGCACACATCCAGTTTATTAGTGAACGCTGCAATAATTCATGCAGGGTACTTTTCTAATTGTTACATGAACTTTCAAGTATGACAAGAGTTCAATGTGATAAACTAGACATGAAGAACAGCAGCACTTGAAAGTTCCTCTACAAGTTGCATCATCCTGATTTGGAACTTTACTACTACTCCTTTGTTGTCACAGTCAAAAATTAAAACTACCTTCCTAACAAGACTGTGGGTGTATGTGCACCACATATACTGCAAAAAAAAAACAGCTCACCACCACTTTTCCAATTTGGGATGGGAAAGAAATGTTGGCCTTGTCAGCAACTCACATCCCGTTACTTTGTTTTTGAAAAGTGAACGGGAAAGGCCATTAAACCCACTCTTCAAAACTGATGTTATCTCTCAATGCTCTCTGAAAATTTATTCCCAGGTCAGATTGAGCACATGGGAAAGAGGTGCTTATGAAAACTGTTTCTCTCACAATTTCTTGCAGAGCTGTAGACCAGTGTTAATTGCCTCTCCCCCAATATCCAGCTTTTATGACCTTACAAATATATTTTCAAAAAAGTTCCACTCCACTTTGTATATACTGTTAACTTGCTATTTGTTTTTCTAAGTCCTACAGTAACAGGTGAACACATTTTCTTTTTAATTTTGACAATCTGGTCAGGTCAGTTCCCCCACACCTCAAAAAGTACTGTTACAGCTCGACTTCTTATTAAGAGTTAAAATTCTCAGAATCTGTTTTCTTCATTACTTTATGCCACCAAGCTCACAGTATCGCCCTTCACATGAGTACAACTGCACCCAGATTCCAAATGGGATTAGATCAATGTGTACAACAAAACAACCTCTTTGGACTTGCACTGTATCCTAATGTTAAATCAGAACTTTTTCTTTTAAGAAAAAGTGAAACGAAGCTTCTCAATGATTGTTTCTTAGATTTACTTACCCTATCAGCATCCTGGTAGCACTGTTCAATATACTGCACACTTCTTTTTGGTCCCTCACTCTCATACAGATCAATTTACTGATCGTATAACAACTTGTGCAGCAGAATTACATAATGAAATTCTGCAATACTTGCTACTAACTTTTTTCCCCCCCCCAAAAGGGAAAAAAGGTGTACACTTGGATAGTACAGTAGGTTACATACTGGACCTCTACCTCCATGTCATGGGTTCAAAATCCAGTACAGACTTAAGGTGAATGTCTGCTGTCCACTGGCAGTGGGAGATGCAAGGAACTTATTTTCAGCAGTCATAATCCAGTTCTTAAAGCCATAAGATGGCTGGCATATTACAATAGCAATGGGGCATCTCTCTATATATGTGGTACTCTTCTCAGATGGAGACAGTGTAGAGGTACCTTTACTCTCACATTAGCTGCTCTGTGCTTCACCTGTCAAAGCTTAATTATTTCACTGGATATTGTTTACAGGAAGAGCTCCATTTGAAAGAACAAAATCTTTCAGCTGGGGTCTAAAATTTGAAATAAGCACACACCTCTCCATACCCTGTATATAAAAATATAAAATGGGATACATGCTGGCGATTTAAATGCTATGGTCTTTATGACATCTGAGCCCTGCTTTGCTGAGATCACTCCCTTACTGCTGGCTAGGTATTATTTCTCTATAAATATGATGTATATTGTAAGGCGCTATCAGCCTCTATCCCCATCAGCCAAGTTCATCACATTGATCATTGTATCACTTTTTTAAAAAAAACGCAAATAAAGAAAAATCTACCAGTGACAGAGGCCATTGGTATTAATATAAACCAGAACATGTGCAATCCAATAGCCCGGTTGATAAAAAGGCACATGGACTTGAAAGATCCCATACTCCTTGTGCTGGAGTCTGGATTCTCACGCACATGGTAAATCTCAGATTCTTCAGTGCAAGCACAGACAGAAGTGTAGACAAGACAACAAAAACAGGAATGGGAACTCTTAAAAAAGATTTTCCTTCCTACTGTATCCAAGGGGACACAGGAGGTCCACTGTGGCACTGCTACAGCCAAACTGATATTCACTAACTCTGGGACTGAGCAAAGGACATTCCTCAGCTATGTGACTTAATTAGACACTAAGCAGCACCCATCTACCTGAACCACTTTAATAAGCACATTAATTCAACCCCCCCCAAAACAACCCCAAGGAATAAAGTAATTTAAAATTAATGGGAGCAAAGGATGAAATGCTGATTACATTGTGCTTGTGGGCAGTTAATACATTATGGTTTCTCAATGTAGTGAGCTTGTACTAGGAACTTTCTTGGTTTAAGCAACTGAAGAAATTAAGTAATTGGTTTGTTCTTGATTTGTGTTAGTAGCCCAGGGAATGCCATCACTGGATGGCACAAACTTAGTTCATCGCCTTGTTTTTTTTATTTCTCAGCATATCACAGCAGGTGCTCTGGGCAGAATGCACTAGCATTTGCATCTTCATTGCCTTGCAAGTGATTTGCAGACTTCAAACAACATACAATTATAAATTTTATTGTGAAGCCAAAGACTGAAGCAAAAATGTTAAATTTAAAGCCTCTTTGAATAGTTAAGTGAAAGCTTATTGAATGGACAGTTCACATTGCCACCAAGTGGACAAATTGAGCAACTACTATAACCTGACTGAGTTGGATATGTTCAACCTCAATTCTCAAAAGTGACCAAGTAATCTGAGCTGACCTTGGTTACAGGGATGCAGAGGTACCGGTGTTGGACTGGGGTGGACACAGTTAAAAGTCACATACAGAGGAGAGTGAGAGAGAGCATGTGTGTGTGTGTGCACGCACAAGTGTGATGGAGTATCTGCCTGTGAGAGGGTGTGTGGGGAAGTGAGAGACAGAAACGTGTCACATACACACATGTCGTGACGTGAACCCAAGATCCCAGTTGAGGCCAACATCATGATTATCAGCTTCTGCTTGGCCATTCTGCGTTGTTGCGTATCCCAAATTCCGTCTTGGATAGCAGTCACCCGAAGGTCCAAGGCCTAATGTCCTGACTGAAGTGTTCCCTGACTGGGAGGATGAGTATAGTACATCCCACTCTGATGATTGTTGCACAGTGTCCATTCAGCCGTTGTCATAGCAGCTGCTGGACCTCACCAATGTACCATACCTTGGGGCACCCATGCCTGCAGTGTTATGAGATAGACAATGTTGGCTGAGCCTAATGAGTACCTGCCACACACATGGTGGGGTGGTGTCCCCACGTGTAATGATAGTATCCATGTCGACACCCTGATATGTCTTAGTGGTTGTCATGGCAACGTTGTCTCTCTCATATGCTGCAATAAGGATGCCCCAAGGCATGGTACACTGGCAAGACCCAGCAGATGCTACGACAACGGATGAATGGACACCACACAAAAATCATCAAGCAGGAATGCTCCTTCCCAGTGGGCAGCACTTCAGCGGTCAGGGACATTCAGCCTCAGACCTTTGGGTGACAGTCCTCCAAGATGGACCTCGGGATACACAACGCAAAAATCGCTGAACACAGACTGATCTTGAGTTCATGTCACACTACAAGCGACACCACTACACTATACACCCACAATCACACAGACACTCAAGTAGACCCTCTCTCATACAGATACTCTCTCAGACAGACACACACTGCCAACCCCCCACACTTTCATGCACACCCTTTCACAGTCATATAGTCTGTCTCACACACACACTTTCTCTCTCCCTCACACGCACAAGTCTGTGGGGTGAATTTGCATTTACATATACATTGTGTTCTTTTTGAACAAAATAATCTGTCAGCAGTCAGTCCAGATGACATTTTATAAATAGAACCGGCCTGACTCAAGGTTGGAATACAGACAGACTCTAGCCTCACACCTTCAATGCAAATCCTAGGCTGCTGTTAATACTCTTTAATCACTTAGAATGGGTTGCAGGTTTCGATTCAATAGTACTTAAATCCCAGAGCTTCCTTCAAGTCACATTCATTAGATAAAGTTTCCTCGCCTGAGTGGTAGGTAGGGAGAGAGCGAGAGCGAGAGCGATTCTTTTCCCGAGGTCACCAAATTCTGCAAACAGTTAAAGTTTATTAAAGCTTGTACGAGCTAGGTAACACCTTTGACCCTCTTCGCAGACATGCAAAGTGAGGCCCTCAACAAAGAAAATACATCCCCTTTATACAGGCCAGGTGGCCATACAACGATGCTCTGGCCACTTCCCCCATAGTCACATGCCACGCAAGACAACCCCTCTCAGTCACGTTGTCCCAGGTAGAATGGCAGGATGAGATCATCCTTGGAGATAATGCAAATGCTAATGTCATAGTTCTGGGGAATCATTATGCAGACAGTTTCCTGACTCAGTGATTCCCCAAGACAATGCAGATGCGACACACTTCTGGCCAGAAAACATTTCTGGATGGAAGGGATGAGTGATAGTTTAACTGGTCAATAACAGGACAGTAATAGCAAATGACTGTCTAAATGAAGTGTGAATTATGATGGATGATCAGCTGCATTCAGGATTGTCAGCCCCACCCAAAGGTAGTGCAGTTTAACTCTTTAATATTACATTAATGTCCAGAGAGATATTCTCATTTAATCTTTAACATTACATATTTCCATTGGCTGAGTTCAGCCAATATCATGGTTATTTTCCCCATCTATTCCCAGGAATACAAGTGCATACAATTTAAAAAATTTATGTAGCACTTACAAAAGAGGAAACCCTCTCAAGTGCTTCACAGAAACGCAATCAAACACTGCACCGAGTCATAGGAGACTCTGCTTGTTTTTAAGTAGGGTCTGAAAAGGATGGAGAGAGAAGAGAGGCGCAGAGGAACGAAAAGCTTCAGAAAAAGAATTCCAGATTTACTTATCTCCCAGTAACATGCCCTTATTGAACTTATTCTTCACGTATTTCATGTTCACATTCTCCAGCACATTAGCACTACATTTGAAATCTCTTACAGCCCAACTTGACATGGCCTTATCGCATTTGGAATGTATTCAAAAGAACAATAAATGGCAAGTGGCGTATAATATAGATAAGTGTGAGGTCCTGCATTTTGGGAAGTCAAATCAAGGGAGGAATTTCACAGCGAATGGTAGGGCCTTAAAGGAGTGCAGTGGAACAGACGGACCTTGGAGCTCAGGTACACTGTTCTCTGAAAGAACCACAGATCGACAGGGCAGTGAAAAAAGTTTTTGGCACACTGGCCTTCATCAGTCAGGGCATTGAGTATTGGGGTTAGGAAGTTATGTTGCAGTTGTACAGGATGTTGGTGAGGCCGCACTTGGAGTAGTATACTCAGTTTTGGTCACTTTGTTATGGGAAGGATATTAAAATTGTAAATTTCTTCTGCACTCTTTCCACAGATGTTGCGAGGACTCAAGGGAGATGTAGGGAGAGGTTGGACAAGCTAGGACACTTTCTTTAAGAGTATAGGAGATTGGTGGGGTGGGCCTTTTGGAAGTGTCTAAGATTAAAGAGGCACAGATAGGGTGAATGTACTCAGTCTTTTTATGAAGGTTGGGGAAATGGAGGACTAGAGGGCATCAGTTGAAGACTAGAGAGGAAAGAATAAAAGGAAACCTAAGGGCAACTTTTTTTCTTACACGCAGAGTGGTACACATGGAATGAGCTGCTGGCAAAAGTGGTTGAGGTGAATACATTAATCACCTTTAAAAGGCATTTGGACAAATACATGAATAGGAAAGATTTAGAAGGATAAAGGACCAAGTGCAAGGAAATGAGGTTAGCACTGATGGTCATTTTGGTTGGCATGGATCACTTGGAGACAAACAGCCTGACTGCAGATACTGGAGAAGTCAGAGTCGATCAAGTGTGGCAGTGGAAAAAGCACAGCAGGTCAGGCAGCCTCCGAGGAGCAACAGAGTCGGCATTTCATGCATAGCCTCCCCAGTCCTGATGAAGGGTTATGCCCGAAACGTTAACTCTTGCTCCTCAGAATCCACCTGACCTGCTGTGCTTTATCCAACACCACACTTTATCGACTAAATATTCAAAGAACAATAGTGTATTCAGGTTAAATGTAGTTATGTGAAAGAATAATTTTCAGTACTTACATACTTTATACAACTAGTCCTAGCTGAGACTGTAAATTTGACATTAAAAAAATACATGCAACAACAAAGAAAAGCAAACACAAACATGCACCTTCATCCTGAGTTCAATTCCATTCTGGAACTATAAACAGTAGGCATTCTAATTCAGGTGTTTTCCATTCCTGTGACACAGTTAGAGAACTGAATGTAAACTAGCTTTAGCAGAAAATAACTTGATCATTTAAATAAAATCCTCAGTTACAGCACTGCACTAAGTTGTCTGTCATTCACCCTTTTCTACCCAAATTTCTGACAAAGTAATGCTTTATTACAAAGACAAAGGTTTCTTTGTATAGTATTCAGTTATGTAAAAGAATGACAAGGTATGGCCAGTAAGAGGAAAACCTTTGCTTGTAATTATACAAAAAAGTACTTAACTCCTTTCCTAGGAAATGTTTTCTTCTTCAATTAGAATACACAGATTTTGTAATTTCCCTTGCATGAACGTGATAAATTTTTGACTTCACCTCGCGAAAAAGGACTAACATTTTCCTTTCCCTGAAAATTCTTTACAGGATTAATCGTTGCAGAAGTCATGTTGATAACCCAAAGCAAAATAACAGGGTTGTCTCTGAGGAGGCTATAAACAGCTTGCCTTTTAAACAAAATGGATTGAAATCGGAGAGTTTCTTTGGTCAGTATTTCCAAACTTTTAAATTTAAAAAGTGTGTATTTTGTTTGTGTTGTGTCTTTAGATTTTTATTTCCCCCATCTGTTTTTTTTTTAAAAATAACTTGTTATTTACATAGAGAGTCCACACGTATTCTAAGGTTAACAAATGGTTTTTAAGAGGACAGTTTATGGGATGACAAGTCAGAAGGACCAAGTATAACATATATCCTACGGCACGTGAGAAGTCCCAGACAAACATCTGCAAGACATGTCACCACTGCACAAGCTTAAGTAGCAGCTGTTGTGTGTCTGCAACGTAAAGGACTATGTGGATAGCATGTACAGGAAGGTAGTGACACTGCAGATGAGAAGCGTATGACAGAGAGGGAATGAGGATTTCTAAACAAATAGTCTGGGAAAACCAGACAGGTAATACAGAAACCCAGAGTCTACTGTGCTTGCTAATTGGTATTCCATTTTGGAAACGGACGAGGACAATGGTTCCTTGTGGAATGCAAGTAAAACTAAGCCCATGTCATCATGGGTGACTCAGCTGCATGGGAAGGAGCAAGAAGCATGGAAGAGCAATAGTTGAAGGGCATTCCATAATCATAGGATCAGACCAGCATTTGTTTGCCATGATGGCCTGTTGCTTCCCTGCTGCCAGGAGTTCATGGAGCAGCTGCAGTACACCTTTCTGGAAGAAGGTGTTAAGCCAGAAATTGTGGTCCACATAAAAAAAAAGAGTCCAGTTAACTATGACTAACCAAACACGTTCAGGATTGTAAAAGATGAAAAGAACAGACCTATAAACTTGACAGAAAAAGCAGTAACTGCAAGGATTGGGAGGCTTTGTGGAATACAACAAAAAAGAATCAAGAAACTGAAAGGAAAGGAAGCAGGAACATGAACAAAAATCCACGAAAATGAATTCGCAAAACTTTTATAGGTATATGAAAAAGAAGCATTTGATTAGCATAAATGTTGGTCAATTACAGGCAGAGACAGGAGAATTTATATTGGGGAAAAAGAAAAATGGCAGAGAAGCTAAACAATACCAAAATATTAAAGAACAAGAGGTCCCAGCAGCTAAGGAGAATGAGCTGAAAAAACTGGCATTGCTAAGATGGAGACATTAATGGGGCTGAAGCTTGATAAATCCCCAAGACCTGACATTTTGAATCCCAGAATGTTGAAGGATGAGGCTGTAGAGATAATCTATCTTCCAAAATTCTAGATTCTGGAATGATTCCTGTATATTGGATGGTAGCAAATGTCACCACTCACTTTTATGAAGGGAGTGAGAGACAAAACTGGAAACTACAGACCTGTTGGCCTTACATCAGTAGTAGCAAAAAATCTAGTACACAGGATGGCATAAATGAATACTGAATAATAATGATCTTTTTGCAAGGTTTGTAGCTCAGGTTGAGGTTTAGGGTGTAGATTTGCTCGCTAAGCTGTAGGTTTGCTATCCAGACGTTTCATTACCTGGCTTGGTAACATCATCAGTGGCGACCTCCAAGTGAAGTGAAGCTGTTGTCTCCTGCTTTCTATTTATATGTTTGTCCTGGATAGGGTTCTAGGGGTTTGTGGTGATGCCATTTCCTGTTCGTTTTCTGAGGGGTTGATAGATGGTATCTAGATCTATGTGTTTGTTTATGGCGTTGTGGTTGGAGTGCCAGGCCTCTAGGAATTCTCTGGCATGTCTTTGCTTAGCCTGTCCCAGGATAAATGGACAAACAGGAAGAAAGTTAGCCACCAGGATACACGAACACTAGCTAGCCACAAAAAGACACGACCCTCTCTTCCTCGTAGCTCTACACACAGATGAAAAAAAAGACCAACATTTCGACTGCAACAACAGCTTCGCTTCACTTGGAGGTCACCACTGGTAATGTTACCTAGCCAGGCAATGAAACATCTGGATATCAAACCTAAAGCTCAGCGAGCAAACCTACACCCTAATAATGATCTGTTCGGGAACATTCAGGATGCACTTACATACAATAGGATGGAACAGAAACAAAAAAATGGAGCTCGTCAGAAACATACGACATTAATCATAATTACTCTCCATACAGATTAGGAAAATCAGACTGTAGTCAAGACAAGTAATGTTTTTTGGATAGCTTCTCAGAACAGAATTGAAGGGAGTGCTAGTGGGCGGCACGGTGGCACAGTGGTTAGCACTGCTGCCTCACAGCGCCTGTAGACCCGGGTTCAATTCCCGACTCAGGCGACTGACTGTGTGGAGTTTGCACATTCTCCCCGTGTCTGCGTGGGTTTCCTCCGGGTGCTCCGGTTTCCTCCCACAGTCCAAAGATGTGCGGGTCAGGTGAATTGGCCAGGCTAAATTGCCCGTAGTGTTGGGTAAGGGGTAAATGTAGGGGTATGGGTGGGTTGCGCTTCGGCGGGTCGGTGTGGACTTGTTGGGCCGAGGGGCC